>NW_009192725.1:133865-151521 GCF_000690835.1 Fulmarus glacialis
CAGCCAGTGCAGAGTTCACCTTCCCTCTGAGAGCACGATCTTGCATTTGCATGGCCCCTCCGGATTACAAGCATCCCAGTTATTTCTCTACAAACAATTTTTAGGACCAGTAACTATATTCATTCTTGCTGTGTAAAAAGCCCGAAAGACAACCCATTCCTGGGGCTACACCTGTGACTATCCCCATTGAAGCCAACGAACTTTCACAACACGACAAAGGAGGATTTGACCTTGCGTGCATGTAAGCCATACTGCTTTGGTGTTCTTCCTCAGCTAGGACAGACGGACAGCTCTGAATAATATTTTCCATTGCTTTTAATTAAGAAACGGAGACGTTATCCACAACCTTCTGTGGCTGTACGTACTTCAGAAAATACAACTTTTCCAAAAGTGGTCAGAAATTCAAGAAGTACAGCTTTCTACATTGCAGTTTATTCCCACACACACCCCCAGAGAAAACAACCCAAAACTCAGAGCAAAAAAGGGGGAAAGTGGGCTTCCCTTGACACCTGCACAGGGACGGCACCTACATCACCACTCCCTGAAGCCGCTTACAGTACGAACAAATCCAAAATACGCCGTTTAAATTACCCTGCTCCCCCACTCCACCATGCTTGTTCTCGCTTACGTGGTGTTGCTGCCTGCTTCAAGGAGCCTGTTCTCACTCAACATGAGTAGAGGTTGCAACAGCCAAGCCTACAGACTCGCAGGAAGAGGACAAAGCCCTCTAAAGCTGTGACACAAAGCCAGAAGGCTGAAGTTCAAAGTGAAATGAGGACACTCTGTCCATGACTCATGCCACCTAGAAACCATTCTTAATTTAAGAAAAAGTGTTAAAGGGATTATTTTACGGAGTGTCACCCTGTGACTCAACTAGGTTCTCCCTCTCATTTTTTTCCCTGACTCAAATACAAGGTGGCTGGGGACTCTATTTTAAGATCAAAATCAGCATAAAATCTTCCTGTTCTCACTTACATACTTACATTTTTAATGCTCTGTTTAAAGAGACGAATAATATTGTTTTAGGGACAGATTCCCAGCTATACTCCAGGTTTTTTGCATGACCTATGGGCAAATGCTGTGTGACACTTCCTGAAGGGCTGAAATAGCTCTGAATGACACTTGAGCTTCTACAGTGCAACTGAAGTATGAGAATTTGGCTCCTAATGCACATTGTCACTTAACCCCACTTTTCCTGTGCCTCAGTTTCCCCTTCCTCTACAGCAAAGATAACAGTATTCCCCCATCTCAGAGGGCTGATGCAAGGAACACAACACCCATGCTGATTTAGTGGATAATCTGGTAACATGGACAAAATTATAGATCTCTTAACTCATGTGAGGCTGTAACTTCACATCCACAGAAAAAGACCCTGTAAACCAAAATGAGGAGCAAGTCATCAGCATGTCCCTCAAACTGTTTTGCTGGATAGTCATTTCACTAGTACGACTCCCTTCTGGGTGCTCCCAGCAAGCATGGGGGAGATTGAATGGATTCACTGTAGTCACACAACAGCTTTAGAGCTGCTGAAAAAAGGCCTATTGTAGCCTTGCATTTTACTATCTCGAGTAGCATACATTAATTTGCTGTACAGCTTCCATTACCCATCTGATCCTTACAGAAACAGGAGCAGCAAATCAGGGTTTGCCAGATGAAGAGAGATTTAACTCTAATGGAGGAAATTTTTTGGTTTTCTAAAAAAAGGGAAACAATTTACACAGCAGAGGAGGAAACAATAAAAATTCAGTGTAACAAAAATACTTTAAACTGGTTCTGCCCTCCGTTGTTTGGGGTTTTTTTTTGCTACATCATGATACTGTGAGCCAAATTTCACGATCGGAAAGCCGTGGCAGGCCTGAAATACGCACATGTGCTCTTGCTGCAGTCACTGTCCACTCACGGCTTGCACCTCTGTGCATTTATGGTATTTGCTTAGTAACCTGGATGGTATCAAAAACCACTGTGAACTCCTACCACAGAACTATTCAGTCGCACATACAAAGCCTCACTCAACAGTCAGATATGCTGGACTTTGCAAAAATACATGTGAGTAGATTTGATAGCCCATTTCTAAATATCTTGATTTTTCTCCGTAGTCTCAAGTCAGGGAGGAAGACCAGTTCTGAATTACGCACATTCCTCCCAGCATTCAACTACTCCACTCTCCCCCTTCTAGAGAAATGAATGCAGCTTCAAACAAATTAAAGGAGTATTTTGTCAGCTCTTTCATTCTTCCTGGTGCAATAAATGAGGCAGTGCTTGGCTTCTCTAGCCCCCAGCAGAGCCAAATGAAGGCTCACTCTGAAGTACAAATGCCCCTTCCTCCTCCCATACACGCAGTGTTAACCCTGCCAGCTGCAAAGAAGCCGAATTCGGCCAGGGTCCCATGAAAACAGCAGCATATCACACCTGCAGTGTGCTGTATTGCCAACCCCCAAGAATTAAATGATGGTCGATCAGCACGCATCTCCCCAAAATGTGGTACTTCCCTCAAAAGCTAGGAGACTGGACAAAAATCATGGGGTCTTTTTCTCTGCCTTCTGACTTCGGAGCCACAGGAACGCAACAGGTGATGTGCTGATCTGCACTCAGAAGGCAGAAATATTTTGCTTTTCAACGAAAGCCGAGACAGACAATATCCCTTGCTTTGGCAGCCTGGGACCTTAAGAAAACCTCAAATATCACGAGAGTAGCAGCCTGATAAAACGCCACCAGTGGGACCTCTCTTTCTCCCAGCCTTTCTTCATTTTGCAGTGGTGCCTCCCTCAAAAGGCCGGTAGAGCTGAACAGACTGAGCTGACTTTCCACTCTAGTCAACTTGTACGTTCGCTCTGTTAGCATGACTTGACTCTGTTCAAAACCGATGAAATACCACAGCAGTGGAAACAAAGAATCAAGAAAAGAAAGAAATGAAACCCCAGGACAAACTACTGAGGAAAGACTCGGCTCCTATTTTTGCATTTGGGCAGGCTTGTCCACCTCAAAGCTTGGGCAACAGACGGGACTGCCAGACTCCCCCACCATCCCCAGGGCAAGCAGTTCTGGGGTGGGCCTGGACAAAACCACTGTGGTACTATCACACGTGATGGGACAGAGCCAAAGCCAGATCAAAGTGGATTGCTAAAATATGATCTCATTTTGGGACGAGCTATGAAGGATGGAGAAATGGTGGCACCGGGCTCTCTGCGCACCTCCCGTCGTGGGTACAGGGACTCTCTTCCCCAGTCTCACAGAAGCGGGCCTGCTGCCCTCCCTCACCTCTGCCTGCCTCCGGCAGGCTCAGGCACGTGTTCCCACTTGGTACTTACTCTTTTTCTTGCCTTCTGCTCGTAAGCACGAACACCATAAAGTCCTCCCTTTTCTTAACAGCTGAGAGTGACCTTTACCGCATGATTTTTGGAGCTAGGGCTGCCAGGCCTCACTCACTGCCCCTGTGCCTTGACGCAGCCTGTTTATCATTAAAAGGTGACGCAGAGGGGGTGTTAGGTCTTTCCACGTCGTAATCATCCCAGCCTCACCAGGCGTTGACCTCAGACTCTCCCTGGCATCCTCGTAAGTGCCTCCTTATCCCAGCGTCTGAGCACAGCATGAAGGCCTGAGAGAAACTGACTGCACAAGAAGTCAGCGGCCTCGTCCTGTGGCAGGGGGGCCACTGCCATACTACTGCCCGCGCTCACCGAGGTGCAACCCTCCTCGGCTCCCGGCTTCTGAAAACCAAGAGTGCCAACGGACGAAGAGCTGAATACCATCCACCCACTCTCTCACCGACCGAGCTGCTCTGGGCAGTAATATCCTTTTGTAAAACTTCAATGTTTGTCCATGAAAAGCAACAACAGAGCACACGTCACTGCTAAACGGCACTTTCTAGTTTAGAAGGAGATGTTAAGAAAATGAAATATGGCATGATTTGCAATGTCCAGATACATTCTGGGTTCTTCAAATGACGGGCTCTAGAAAAAAGAAGAAATTTCATGTTCTTTGGGACAGATGAGTCTGGTATTTTTTCCTATTACTTTCTGCTTTACATACTCAGCTCACTGACCTTTTAGCTATATGAGGTTGGATTTTGAGATGGAGTTGTTTGCTGCTATATAGAAAGATTGAACAATTAATATACCTTATATATTTACATATCTCCAATGCCACAGAGTACAGGACGCCGCAGAAACCTGCGGTGACCTTTGTTGCAGGAAACTTCGGAGGCCTGACCATAAGCTTTTTTTAGAAAAGAAATTTGACTAAGCCACAACCAGCTTGGCACCACTGTCGCTTGGTCTTACTTTTTGAGATCAGCAAGACCATGCCAGCAGCTTCGCCAGCAACTAAAATCTTCCAGGTAGACGAACAAATGTTGTCCTCTGCCTGGATTCAGTGAGTCAGTTCAATCAAGGAGATTCAACGAGTCCTGATCAAGGAGATTCAATCAAGGAGAGACAGGATACTGAGAAAGATGAAGCTTTTGTGTAAGTCTGCTTGTCCAGTCTTTTCTTTTTTTTAAACAAAAACCCATGCTACTACTGCTTCCGTCGTCTCTACTTCTACTTCCTTTTCTTCAGCACAAATCATAACGTGCACTTCAGCAAGTACTGGGTTTGGTAGTAGGCTCTTTGGGCTGCCAACTGTCAGATCCAGAAAGCAGGACTGTCACATCTGCCAGACTGGCTCTCACACCTACTCTCTAAGGTAACATCATGTATTTTTCCAAGTCATGCTAGCAATAATATTACATCTCACCATACCATATATTCCTTCTCTGCCTCAGGACACACACCAAAAAGAGCCTACACCTTTAAATAAACGATGCCCAGCCAGTGTCTTACGATGACCGACAGCCTCAGTTCAGCACAGTGCCTGACCACCCTCTTTAATATAAGGGCATGAGCACTGTCTCTACTGACACACACTCCCGTCAGCAAGTCAAGCACAAATGGCTAGACATGGGTCATTACTGGTTAAGCATCTTATGTGCACTTGGCATTGTATAAGCTCTTTAAAGAAGATACGATCCTTCTTTTGGTAGAAGATTTCTTCTTTCTAACTTCTCAAAACAGCCTTCCTTCTCTGAGGTCTACTCACACCAACCTTCCCCTTTCAGTAATAACTACGAAGAAAAGGGAAGAAAAGAACATTAAGAAACAAAAATTATGAAATGTGTTTTACTAACTGTTACAACTACAAGACCAGATCACTGAAATACACCTTTTTTTCCATCCCTTCATCCCACAAGGTCCCTATATGGCACAGTTACCTTACTGCTTTTGTTCAGATCAGGCATGTATCTTTTGAAGCAAGTCTCCAGATAATCCATCCTGCCTGGGCTTTTGGTTGCATTGTGGGGTGGTCCTGGAGCACACGAACTGAATCCCTCTTGGAAGGAACTAAAGTAGAAGCATCATGTTCTCCAGAGCATGCAGTTAGCAACACCAGACTGCTCAGGATCCCAGCACCAAGTTCTTCCACTATACAGATAATCTCCAGTTGGTCCACACCACTTGCTAATGTAGGCATAATCATAAAACCCAAATATTCTGCTGTCATTCATCTTTATGCCACCAAGTAAGATGACATTATTATATTCTACTGTAACATTGCAACAGTATAATAGTGACAGCAGCCAGAGCATCTTGAATGAACAATGTAGAGAAGAGAGAACAGATGAAAGTAGTTTCAGCTACAGTAACTAACCTAGTTTCTGTAGTTTTACAATGAGTTCTTCTACTCTTCAAAATATTTTCTCTTCATCTTGCTCCAAATAGTAAAGAATGGTTACAGAACGGGAAAAAGTAAAACAAACTGGATAAAAAGACAGAAAAAAGTACCACCTTTCCCCCACTAAACCCCATGAAAAATAATAAACTTTAGGCATTAGTTGTAAAAATAGCCAGCAGAAAATTTTAGGCAGTAGTGCTTTTTTAAGGTGACTATTTGTCATCTGAGCTTATGTCAAATATCCTCTGGTATTTTTTCTCACAGTGGATCTTACGTTCTCTTTCCAAATGTTGTTAAAAAGACCCCCAAAATCTTGAAATTTCTTGTAACTAATTCAAGTAATGAGACAGTCATCGCGCCTTTTTTCAGTGTGTGAAAGGCTAAGAATCCTATGACATGACGTCTAACTTTCTCCGTTACCTTTTGCCACCTATTAAGAAGCACCTGCTGAGCCTATGGAGGTCTGCAGGTCACATGGAGGTCTGTAGGCCAATGGCTAGAAGCCACCTGTCTACACAATCCACCACATTCGTTGAAAACTTTATCAGGAAGGGGAGAAGGATCTTTTCCTCGTAAACTGTTTGTCCCTAGCAGTAACAAGAGCGTAATGCTCAAGAGTTTCACTGGAAGTTGCTAAGAAATACCTGGTGATGGAAACCTTCTTGTGTTCCCCAGTGCGGGAAACCAACTGAACCTCATTGCTCCATCTGTTCAACTTTTGTTAAACAGTTCTGGACCTGGCAGCAAATTTGTGAGCAAGAGTGACGTTGACCAGTGTGCTGAGGACCTGGCCAAGGCCAAGTGAAATGCTTTCCTAGTATTCAAATACTTCTTGAAAGCTTCTCTCTTCCTTCATATGCCTTCTATTGGCCCTCCACACAGGAGAGCACTCTGAGCTCACTGCGAGCAGAAAGCTCAAGTGCGGAGGAAGTATATGTAAAATCCTCAGTCTCACTTCACCACCGCTGTCCGTTTTCATGAATGAAAAGGGCAAAATCAGCAGGGGAAGCTGGGCCCTGTCACGACTGCTATCTTGCTGTTTGCCCCCTCCCTCTTCAAAGCATTGTGGATCTGCGTTCATCTCCTTCAAAGATAATCGTTTCTATGTATTAAACCAGCCAGAGACATGGTTTCTAATGTGGTTAATTTTTAAGACAGTGCAGCTTTGTGCCTAACTCCTCATCTTGCATTTTCAAGAGCCATCTGAGAAGGTCTAGGACCTTTAATAACTGATCTGTGCGTTTAAACCACATTTACTAGCAACTCTACACACAGGACAGAAAACGTGAGTGGTCCCGTGGGTTGGGCTCTAACCTCCCAGCTCAGCTGTACAGGCCAGCACCATGTTACTCCTCCCATATTGCCTAGGTCACGTCACTTTGTTTGTCTCTCTCGGGCTCCATTTGCCTCCTGCAGAACATGGGAAACACGAGTGATGCGCTGTTAGTTTAGAGCAGAGGAAAGCTGGAAACGTAAAAATACTACATTTATTAGGAAAGTGTGGGAGAAGTAAAGGGAGTTAGGATATTCTCCCTCCTTAAAAGACCAACTAGTCCCATAAGTAGTAGAGTCCATGAAGGCTGGTTTCTTGTGGCTTTGTCTCTCGCGGGTAGGTGACCCCATGCACAGTAAGACGCACACTCTGAGCAAAGCTAGTCCTGTGCCGGGAGCACTCACAACGGCTCATGCCTCATTGTGCTCTCACGTCCGTGATAACACGGGCAAGCCTTTCCTTCAGAAAGGTCACTAATTTCTGTCGTTGTCCTATACCCAACTGCCTGTTTCATAAAACTGCTAGGAGTTCAAGGACTTCATGATCTCAACTCGTCTGTTAAATTTCACTGGAGCTGGCCAGTGGATTCCAACGTTACTGCAGGGAGACTGAGAGAGAGAGAGCATGCTCCAGAAAGAAAACAAACTAAAATATCGGTCTTGGCCCATGAAAAATTATGTTGGACTGGCAAGAAGGCTAAACAAATGGATCTCATGTTAAAACTCGGAACTGCAGTACCAGTTCTGCAAGATTCATTAATATCAAATCCAAGCACAGTCTTGCCCAGGGAGGTTTATTTTACTTATGCTGGTTTGAAACACAGCTTTACTTTTACTTACTGTGAATTGCACTCTGCTTATGAATAATATTAGGTGTATTTTCTGGGGAATTAAATTGTAATCTTTCCTCTGTTCCACTTCTTTAACACATTCAGTTTACTACTGTAACTTGTTTGTGACATTACTAAATTGCAACTACAGAAAGTGGGACAACATTTTGTTCCTATGCAAGACAGGAAAAGTGTATCTGTAGATTTAGGTACAGATAACAGATTCAAATCTGCTTCAGATGACACAGGACAAGTAGGTGTCTGGGGTTTTTGGGGAGAGGTGAGAAAGAGAAAGGGTTTTTCCCCTGGAGGATCGAAACAAGGTATTTTTCCTTAATGTGATTCATAATGTAAGATAGATATTGACAACGTCAGGAACAAAGCTAAGTTTACGGAACATTCACAATGCTGCATATGGCTACCCATGTCTCATTAATTTTGGTGAGCAGAGTTTGTAAACAGAAAAAAAAACCCAAACCTCTAATTTATTTAGGATATTGTACCTCTCTTTACATACACACGCACGTACTAACGTGGGCTGCAGTGCAGTCTAATCTCTCCAGCATTTATTCACACCTCGGATGAAACTGCTTTCAACCTGCAAATATTTGTCATGACAAAGCTAGCACTCAACAGTTTCATTTTCCAGCACCAGCCACCATGAATTTTAATATTATACTGTCTTTTCTAACATTCCTCAATCTTACACCTAGGGTTTCTCTTCAGTGTCTACAGCTAGCGACTGCAACACGACGTAACTTTCCATCACCACCATCCTGCAGAAAATGAAAGTAACCCTTCAACCAGCCTCTGCAGGATGACCGAGGTTTGCAAGGAAACCAACTGCACAACTTTCTTTTAAATGGACAAAATAGACAACATCCCGCTTTCAGTACTGGTATATTACTAAAAAAAGCCAATGATCATTACATAATTGCTTTAAAAGAAGTAGAGTAATGTCTAAAAAGCTACATACACACCTCCTTGTACTAGTCCCCGGACTCATATTTTAAGCTAAAATACACGTGCCTCAACATATAGGTATCTATTTAAATGTAATATAAACTAGACTAATCAACTTAAGGCTTTAATAAGAGATTTTGAAAGTCGGCAAGGACCCTTATGCTCCTCTACGCTTATGCTAATCCATATGACAGCCATACAATTTCAGCCTAGAATCCCCTGTGTAGTGGGAATCATCCTTCCATTGCATACAAGTGAGTAGCATCAACCCCAAAAATTTGCAGTATAGCATTTTCAGAAAGACATCCAAACTCTATAGAAAGATTTCATCCACCCGTGAATTACTACTTTCCTAGGCCTTTCCACAGTTACCAGGATCTTCTCATTACCATTAAAAACAAATTGTTCTTCGTTGTGAAGAGTGAACTGTTCCCCCTGCTCTCCCAAGTTCCAATGAGTGTGATTTTCACCGAGCATTGACACATTTGTACCATAGAAAAATGTTTAATTAAAAAAGAAACAAAATCCTTCACTCTCATTTGAGTATTTTTTCAGAAGTGCTTTCCACGTAGCTTAAAAACTTCTTTAAATTAACATTTGCTATTTAAAATTTGTGACTTTGAAAAATAATGGCAGCTGATCTGCACACAAAAACAGGAGATATTTTAATTTTTTGCATCTCTCTGGAGCATTGAAGATTACTGGCATACATGAACAAACAGACGTGGATTCCCCCCATATCCCATCAACATCATGAGCCACCCACTGGAAGCAGGAAAAGACCTGTAATTTGGGGGTTTTCTTGCATCATAAGGTTTTGCTGCAAACTCTCCAGAATGAGCCAACGAGGCTCTTTCAGGCCCAAAGCCATTTACGTGCTTAACTTCAGGGGCTTCAGGAAGTGAGCAGGACTGCTCAGATTTACAAATTAAAAACCCGCACAGCCAGAACTGTAATCCAAGCCAGTCAGCGGTACCGCTATTAACTGCCTGGAGGAGCTGAACATGTCCCCTCTGCTCCCCCAGCTCTCCCCCTCTTTGTATTTGCAGGAGCAAGACGAAGGATAAATGGGACTTCTACTATTTGTACTAATCACCTCTTAGTCACAGTAGTCTGAAAGGCAAACTGACACATCCACTCATTTCAGCTGTTTCCAGTAGTTATAATATTATTTCTCCAGACTATGAAGTAGCTGCCAATTATTCCTAGAATCTGGCATGCAGAAGCTCATGTATATGAAAAAACATGATCAAACAATATGCAGCTCATTAAAGGAAGTTTATAACTCTGCTCCCTGCCCTAATACTTTGTTTTTATCTCCTGGAAGTATTTACCACACCACCTGATTAGGTTGAGCTGCTTATGTATTTTGAAAATACAAATTATGCCATCAGTCATTCGTTGTATGACAGTAAACTTGTAATTACACAACTCCGCAAGCTCACGCAGTGCACCAAGGCAGGCACAACCCAGCCCCAAGTGTCAGCACAGCACAACAAGACTACCCAATCTTTACCGATCTTAAAAGAAAACTGGGGCAATAAAACAGCTCATGCTCTGAAGAACAAAGCTTGGACCGGCTCTAACCCTGCGGCCAGAGTGAGCAGAGCCACGTCTCTCCAGTTTACCTCTGCAGGCAAGGTAAGAGGGAAGCGCCTGCAGAGGAAGGAGTGGCTGGCACACTCTCCTACGTGTATAACAATGCTATCATAAGACTCATTTCCCAGAGTTGGGCATCTATGCCAAGAAGTTACTGGACCCCAATGCTATGTTAAAACCTGCTGTCAATCCTTCCTCTCTCCTCCCGTTTGCTTTTGAGCTTATGCTCCTCACACAGAGGAGCACTGAGGATTTGGTCCTTCACTTGTGTGCAGAAATGTACACCCAGGGTGTCACCCTTGGCTGCCAGGAGTAAGATCCAACTCTTTTGGATTGTGATGACTCAACATAATTTGCCCTACAATCACTGGGAGAGACAAGCAGCTTAAGGACCTTGAGAAATCTACCCTTTAATGTTTACATTCATCCTCATTTCTACCTCTCCTATCACACTTAGAGCAAAGCCCCTCCCTACACAAAACTGGCAATAATACTTACAGTGAACTAGCAAGCAGAAAAATAAGAAATTCCAGTGTATGTATAAAATTCACACCGCTCACTATTTATTTCCAGTCTCATGTATCTATCATAAGACAACTAAACAATTGCCCCAATGCTAAACAGCTGGTTTCCTCTCTGTTGATGTGATATACTATCTTGATTCACATGATACTGGATTCACCCAAGGCTGCAACTCATTCAGAAAGCTAGCACAAATGCCATGTCCCATTTAAGATCTGAATGAGGCTTTAAAACATTAGCCTAAATCTGCATAAGCCTCATGCCTGACTCCTTCAGAGCAGAGAGCATCATCTGAGCAAGCCTTTCTGCCCTTAAAAGCCCCAACCTAACTGTTCAGTATGAGTGGCACGAGACAGGTAGCTGCAGAGGACTGCTCTTCTGCATCTCCTTGTGATGTAGAAGGGAACAGCGATTGGTCCCACACAGATCTGCACGGTGCCAGCAATCTATTTATACAGCTCTAGCGGGCTGAAACTGCATAGAAACTGCAGCTATCTCTTCAGCTCTCAAACTGGAGAAGGGTGGCTGTCTCTAATTCTGATTCCCATGGTGTTCCCTGCAAAAATGACAATTTGGGGGGGAGGGGGCGTTGCCGGCATGTTTTGTACGTCTTTCTCTACACCAGCTTCAAGATTCTTACACCTCAGGGATTATCAGCTTTGTCACTGGGTTTTAGATTCCACATCTGTGATTTATAATATGGCCACCCAAATTAAATCGAGGATAACACTTCCCTACTAGGTCCAATTACTCAGTAGGCACTGCGACTTTCTCTCTTTTTTTTTTCTTAAACATATGACAATAATAAAACAACAAAAAAAGTCATTTAGAGTCATACTATATCCAACTGTCATTTGTAAGACTTTACTGTATTATTAGTCAGAGCTTCTGGTGACAATATAACCCACAAGACTGAAACTTGAGTGGTTTATACATGTCATCAGAGCCTTCGATAAAAATGCCACCTTAGAAAGTGGGAGTATTTAAATTTTTGTAATACTTTTGTACTAGTATAAAGCATCCACTTTATTTACACCAGTGACTTCTTTTCTTAAGGTATTTGTATCTATTTGATCTTTTACAAATAGCGCGTTCTTTTCGTCAGATCTCTTAGCGCTGACTACTTCGAAGACCTTTTGCTAGGGCTTATTAATTAGAATTCCTACAAACCTTCAGGGTTTGGGGTTTTTCTTCTTTTCTCTTTTTTCCGAACCAGGGCACAGCAGTTGCAAATGCAAAATTGCAACCCTGTGCCCCCAAATCCCAAATTCTTTTTATGAAGAGGCACAGATTAGTTATGTTACTTGGTAACAGCTGCATGGTGTAGTGGCTGGTACTAGGTCTCGGTAAAAACCCACGTCCACAGGCTGTAAAATGAAAAAGGACAAATCTTCAGTTCTGGTAGAAAGGCTAAACCCCTCTGAAAACTGGCTATGAAAGAACGCTGTGACTCAAATTCAGCCATAGTTGTAGACATTACAACTAGTCACACAGTACTAGTAACTACACACCAGAACTTGATTACTGACTTTCCTAGTACTAAAAATGCTTATAAAAATGGAATGTTATCAGAGCATAACACATAAAACAAAAGTTGCTGGATTGAAAGCTGGAAGAATCAGTAAATTTTACAGCTGTTTTCCATTAGTTCGTATTTCTCAGTGCAGCTTCCCTGTATTCATGGATATATTCATGGATGTATGCATGTGCTGCATGCACACGTACGCACACACAATTTTGGGAAGTGGAGGACAAACTGAGAAATAGGTTTTATGAACAACCAAAGAAGTAGAAATTAAAGAATTGATTCAGCAAACCAATTAAGCACATGATTAATTTGCGTTATCTTCAGTGGAACTCAATCATGGTTAAAGTGCTTTGTTGCATCAGGGTCCTCAAAACACAGTGCTCCTCAACCTGTTTATCTGATCATGGGTTTAGGTGAAATGAAACACTTCAAAGGGACTAAAGGTACGGAAATGCTCAGGTTTAGCAAACTAAAGCCTTTTAGGAATTCT
This sequence comes from Fulmarus glacialis, assembly GCF_000690835.1. NCBI lineage: Eukaryota > Metazoa > Chordata > Aves > Procellariiformes > Procellariidae > Fulmarus > Fulmarus glacialis. The sequence continues at coordinate 146,779 of NW_009192725.1, forward strand.
ACTAGATAGGAAAAACCTCATAATGGCTTCGTAAATTTTCATCACCTCTAGTAGTTTTTGAATAATGCAATGGTCTGTTTGGCAGCTTCATAAAGCTGTAATCCGCACAAGAAGTTCTACAATGTCTCAGCACTTCCTGGGGACTCGGAGCAGCAGGATAGCCTTGCAACACAAGCAGAGATTAATCATTTTCTAATGCACAGTAATAAATAATGTATCCCCCATAGTACATAAATTAAAGCTGTAATTCCATCCCGGTTCCGTGATGACACCAGAAGCCCGAGATGGAATTTCAGCCTCATTATGACCAGTCAGGATACGCATTATTCCTTAAATTATGTTCTGAAAGTCGATAATGAACTGAGAAGTTCTGAAGGCATTACCAAAGAGAAGTAACGTGTAATTACAAGCAGAAAGCAAAATTATTAAGTCAGATACTGTTTGCAGAACTTGCTAAAGCAAGCAGTAAATCTTATCCCTAAAAAGCCCACTCAGCATATTTGTAGCAAGGCAAGCAGAGATCACTACTACTATCAAAAAACCTGAAAGTTGTTCTAGTACTGCAGGAGCAATGCCCCCATCACAGTAAACAGAAAGAAACTACACATTGAAGATCAGGTTTGTACATTACAGAGTCCTTAAAATGCTGAACATAACTCCTCCTACAACCATACATGGTGTTTCACTCACAAGTCAAACAAGTATCCTACAGGTGCACGACGACAAGCACAAAATATCAGGAGAAACTCACACTATGTCCCAAATCCGCATTCCTATTTGACAAGAAATCTACTGAACAAAGCAAAACGCTCATGATGAGAACTGTTTTGTCCTTCTTACGAATATATATACACACAGTTTACACACTGTAAATGACCTAAAAAATTTTCATGAAGAACATGGTCCTGATATTTTTTCCTCCAGACAATTTCAAGAAACCTTATGAAGACTCTGAAGACGTTTTCCAAGTCTAACAGCAAGCATTTTAATGGAAATAAGTTTAGAAGTATGAAGATAGAGAGCCAAAACACAGTCATCTATCTAGAGTTAACTGCTGTATTCACCCTGGACTTTTGTTACCAATTCCCATGATTTTTAGCAAATCCCGCAAGATTTCAAGTAGGTCTGGAGTCAGTTTTCTTCCAGAGACAAGAAGAAAATCACCTTCTGACCATCTTACACAAACAAGGCACAAAACTTTACAGGATCCCCCGTGGCCTGGAGTGATTCCAGGTTCTGAACTTTTTTGCACGGTATTATTCACAAATTTATCTTCCCCCCTTCCCTCCCACCACATTCTTGATAATGTGAGAATCTAAGTCACGCTCACTCTCACTTGCTCTCCCCCCTTAGGTTTCTAGCTTGCAGAGCTGTAAAGAACAGTAAAGAAGGAGAAGCCTGAAGATTATGACAAAAAGTCAAATAAAATGGTGCAGGAAGTTGGTATTTTTAAAAGCTGAAAATGTTTAAGCCTAGAGCAACTGGTTTTGAATATCTGAGGCTTCCCCACAGCCACCGTATTATTTGTTCCTTACCTCCCAACTCTTCCTCTTTCCACTTCCCCTTTTTATAATGTTACATAAAGTGTTTAAACCTGAACATCTGGACTTACTTTTCCTACATTCATATTTGAGCACCTTAACAGCAATGGTCTCATATTCAAGGGGCCACTCACGTGGAGATACCTAGTGATTTTTCTATTCTCTTCTAATCACTCTGATTAACTAGCAAAATTTAAAATCTGAATATAACTATTTATGTGCCTACATCTGCATTTAAGGACACACGTTTTCCAAGAACCCATTTTCTCCCCTTTTGCCTTTCATGACTATTCATACAAACACAAAAGTAGCAAAAATCATGAGAAAAGGACAAAGAAAGCAAGACAATCAATGCCTAAAGCTCCTTGCCTCCATGGTATCTCCACAAGAAACACATCATCACCTCTGAATAGCAACCCAAAACCTACTCAAGAGACTTACATAAGTCGTGACTCAAGAACTAAAGCAATGGGTGTCAAAACATTCAAAGACACAGTACCCTCTGCTCCTAGTAGTAAAGGAGTAAGGACCGGGAATATGCAAAGGAGATCCTTGCACTGGAGAAAAATAGCAGTAAAAACTTCTTAGAGAGCCACAGAATCACAGAATGGTTTGGGTTGGAAGGGACGTTTAAAGATCATCTGTTCCAACCCCTTCCCTGCCATGGGCAGGGACATCTTTCAGTAGATCAGGCTGCTCAAAGCCATCCATTCAAAACCATCCACACAAGCTAAGCCACACACTTCAGTAACAGCAGTAGACTACCAGAAAACCTTCAATCAGGTGCAGTCTTGGAGGTTTCTTAGGTCTCAAATAACTGATGTAAGCTCCAGAAAAAGTGATAACCTAATGCCCAATGTATGCCTCCATCTGCCTTTTACCAGGGACTCAGAGAAAGAGATGGTTTTCTCCAAGATCTCTTAGCTAGTAAGTTATATTGCTCATGAGATATTATTCATAAGGAATGGCAATCTAACACAGAGAATAAAAGTTGTAAATAAATGTCAGCTGCAAAATCAAATACTTCTCCCGGCCTGAGCTGAACAAACATGCTATACTGACAATGTAAGCAAAATGCTGAGAAGAGAAATAAATCTGCAGTGAAAAAGAAAGAAGGGAAAAAAACTCTAGAAGCAAGCGAGAGGGAACATGAGAGGGAGATGGCACATGGACAACTTACGTTAGTGCAACTCTGACCAATTCAGGCTCTTCCCATGCTCATCACCACACCATCTGTGCTTAAGTATAAATGGAAGGGTTCCCTATCACGTTTTCTTTCTTTGTGCAAATATCATATTCACTTTCATATATTCCGAAGACTGTGTGACTTATTCATTCAGAAATTAATCTAAAATGATGCTTATTATAATACACACCACATTGATTCACAGTCTCATTGCACTGGTCATACAAACACACACTAGAAGTTGTTGTTCAGAATGCTTTTCTTCTGATCTGGGAATTGTGTTACAACACTTGCACTAAATTTAAAGACATCATGTCCACCAAAGTCTGAGCACTAGCCTGTTAATTGGTTTTCCTTCCTTGCTCATTAGCTCAACACACAACACAAGATACGTGGGTGAGGACTCACACCAGCAGCAGTGAAAATTTCAGTGCTTGCTACCCAAGCAGGAGCAGGACTTCAGAACTGCGTAATTACAAGAAGGAAGAAAAAAGTATGATTAAAGAGTCCCTATTTCTGATGCAGCACAGCTCGGAAGAAATGCCAGCACTTGTCACAACTAAGTGTGGCAAGGACTTCCCCACCAACACCATACCCAGAGACGTGGGCTTTTCACCACAGAGAATTCCAATTTCCCTCCTGGAAAAAGGAAGGAGAAGGAGGAAAGAAGTCTTTTTTCACAACATTTTAAAATTATTTAACTCTACTAACTTAAAAAGACTCATTGCCAATGAGTTATTGGGTTGTTGCAATACAGGCATTAAGAATCCAAAAGCAGAAGCTCTTGCTGCCCATCCGATTATTGGTGCTGATTTGTTCCTGACAAAATATAGGTAAAATGAACACACTGCTAATGCATACTGTGTTAATTATTCTGCGGTGCCATGTAGTAACCCTGACGGAAGTTCAAATGAATTGTGATGGATACCGAAAGAAACAGTATTATAGATAGTTTAAATTCGTATTCTGTCAAGTTTGCAACTATGGCATGGGAGGACTGAGTTCCGAGGCTGCACTACTGCCTAAATGATCTCACATTATGCTATTAAATACTCCCGTGAGCTAGAATACTGTAGAGGGGTGAAGTTCAGAAAATCAATTTCAACGCTGTTTTGTAAACTTCAGTACAGCTCCAATTCTCTGTTAGTGATACCAATTCAGTGAACCACATTTACATTGTAAGCGCACACCAGGCTCAAAAAGTCAACTGGTTAGTGCACAGCGCTGAGAGCGCTGTAAGGAGGGCAGACACTTACAGACAACACACTGCCAAAACAAAGCTTTAATTTAGAGGAAAAAATTCTGACCTCTGGAGCTGTAAGAACCGCCTTGAGATAGGAACTGGGAGTACACAGCTAAACAGAAGCAATGCTATGAGTCTATACAGAGTGATTTCCAAAACTCATCCTCCCACAGCTTTAACAAAAAGCAGCCCGGTGAGCTGAGCAGCAGCAGCCAGTTGCTGTCAGGGACCCCTGCAGGGCCCTAAAATCGGGAAAAACCCCGCTCGCTGCTCAGCCCAGCTACCCAGGACACCCATGCCCAGCCTACAGCCCACGGGCCACCACGCTGACCCCCGAAACGCCCCATCCACCCTGCCGCCCGCTCACACCCACCCACCCTCCAGCACCCTTCGCCCCTGGGGAACCGCGGCAGGGGCCGCCTCACCCCGGGGCACCTCTGCCTCGGCTCCTGCAAGCCCATGGCACGTGGTAGGGTGCAGTTCAAGCAGAGTTTTATACCGAGCCTCTCTGAACCTCTGAACATAGCAGATCCCACAGCAAACTCCACTCGTCAGAGGAGAGCCAGGGTCGAACCACTGCAGTTCACGCTCACCGAGGTGACACAATGCACACCTAAACACAGACACAACTAAACATACGAATTGTACATATAAGCTCTCTCAATAAAAACACATTTGCATGCATTTACAATATACAGTCCTATTTTTTGATGTTGAAGTTTTGTTGCCTCCCCCACGCTCCCTGAAAAAAAAAAAAAAAAAAAAAAAAAAAA
>NW_009192725.1:151552-170381 GCF_000690835.1 Fulmarus glacialis
CTCCATTGGCTTTCCTCAATCATTAATCATATTAAACTAATAAACATTCTGGCACCGACACTGTTTAAACAGCCTTCTCTCCACCCAAAATCCACTGGCAAATATTTTCACATGTAAGACAACCATCCCACAAACCTGCTTTTGAATGCTAATCTAAACTGAGTTCTCCAAGCCAGCACGGTAGAGTTACTCTTTGGGAGGGGGAGTGCAGAAAAAAAATGAGAGAGGGGCCTTTAAGATGAAATAAAAATAGACTCCCTTGATCCCACCATGACATGGCCCAGACATTCTCCCTGTGGGGGAAGAAAAAGTTTCTTATTGCAGTGAGAGTTTTTATAACATTTGCTTCTTTTTTTTTTTTTTCCCTGTGCAACTTTGCTTCCTGGAGAATGCTTTATATAAAAGACATGACATTTGGCAACCCTGCTCTGCTGCTTTGTGAAATTCTTTTGGCAAGTGCCCTACGTGCTGACTGCATTAAGCACATCAGTTTATTTATTTATTTATTTATTTAGGCAGAAGTCAGAGGGAGCAAGCCATACAATTAACGTGCAGCACGGCACTGCTCCGTCCAAAAAACAGGAGAGGAGCTGGGGAGGGAGGGGCTGGAGCCTCTTCTTTTGGGAAATCTCATCATGGGAGAGGAGATGGTTCTCCAACCTCAAAGTGTTGCTGCTGCTCTGGGGCATATGCAGCGATTCTTGGATCTCAAGGCATTTAGCGAACATCAATTAATTAATTAATTAAGCCTCAATTCCACAACAAAGGCAGGTATCATTACACATCTATTTTGCATATGGGTAAAATGAGCCACGGAGTAAAACCTAAGCCTGTACCGATCTTGCCCAGTGTCCCGAGGCAGGAGGTGCACCACCTTGCTCTTGCCGAGGCGAGAGCCGCCTAGCAGTACCTGGCAGGAGGGCACGGCACCGGCCGCCTGCACACCACACTTCCTCCCTCACGCCCAGAGTGAAACCAGAAAACGGAGAAGTCTCCACAGGTCACCGTCTTCCCAAGAGTGCAGCCAGGCATGTGACTGCAAGGCACACGGACCTCCGTCGATAAGCACCGATCCCCTTTGCACCACGTCGCGCGCCCATGACTTACCTCAGCGCCATCTGCAGCAAGTCAGGGACAGCACCATGTATATATACCATCTGCGGTCCTGTTCTCGCAAAGGCAAAACCTCCAAGGGTCGAGGACTTGAATGAGCAACCCCCGTTTCCTACTCAGATGCCATGCATTGGGCATTTGTGGTTCGGAGTTACGAAGTGTATTACTTTAGGCTCACAAGAAAACAAGATGCTTCTCAGAAACAATGGAATATTTTGCTTATGATCATGATTAGCCCCATTTCTTTACACCAGGGACCAACAAAGCTCGGCAGAACACTGCCAGGGACACCAAGCAACAGCAATTCACAGAACCATGAAGTTTTCAAGCTAAATAGGAAGGAGAGACAGGAACAGGAGAGGACATGACATACCTGCCCAGAGACCTAAGCCAACGGCTGGCCCGTCCCACAAGCTGGAAGGGTAAAGCTTCTGCACTCACCGCATATCCCCTGATATTTTCAGGCCAAGCTGCCAGCAGCAAAGGGCCCAATCCATCCAAGCCATTGTTCAGCACACACACCACCAGGGAAATGCTGAAACATGGTCTGCTGCCTTCCCCAAGGAAGGAGCTACCACGTCTCTAACCCACGGGACCCCTTGCAGATCGGATACAGAAAGGACTTTTCTCCATCTCAGAGAGCTGAGACGGGACTGGAGAGTCTGCTTGATCAGGTGGTGCTGCTTCAAAGGCTACGTCCAAGGGCACAGATAAATCTATAACGCACTTAGCCTTTGGAAAAGTTTTAAGCAGCTTGGTCTAAAAAAAAAAAAAAAAAAAGTTACACGTTTAACATTAAAAAGTGTTTTCTACACACAAGTCTAAAAGAGACAGCTGTGTGTTCTCATCATTTGTGTGCGCCCTGACAAAGAAAAAAAGAGTCTAATTTTGTTCCTGGAAAAGAAAATTGACACAGCAATCTAAACCTGCCTAGTGTTTTGCTAGAAGAATATGAGGATTTTTTTAAATAAAAAAAATCTGGCACTACCCCCCCTTCCCGTTCTACAACTTTTTCCTAGAATTTCTGTCCTTCATTTCTAGGCCAATTTCTGTGATATCAACGTAGTTATCACAACAGCAATATACAAGCCCCATTCTCCAAGGTTTATTCAAGGCAAACATTTCAACCAGACTGCCAGATTTACCAGAAGTTTGATGTGACCAAGGGCTCAGGACAGTAAGATACAGAACTCAGCATCAGTTTAACTGTACAGCAACCTTTGCCAATCATCTGTCCTCGGTGAAGCACATACCAGGCTCTCCTTTGAAAAGGATTTAGGGATCTCGGTACTGAAAAGGGCCAAAGATCTGTCCACAAAGAAATCACTGGCAAAATTCCCCTCACCTGAAGCAAAGAAATACCGAGCCTTCAGTAGCACAACTCGATTGTCCTTTTCAACCTGGGAACAATACTTCAAGTGGGGATTTCAAGCTCGGTGTACCGAGTTACCGACTGCCCACGCAGGATGCACGCCTTGGTCTACAAGATGATTCTGGAAGTACAGGCCAAGAGCAAGCAAGGGAAACCTCAGCACAAGTTGACTGAAGCTGTGGTCTCATCACCTCAACACACAGGCAAATTTGAAGTCAAGAGGCTTTGGTTCTGTGTGCATATACTACATATCAAGATATGAAAGACGCACATGTTGTCCCAATGCAAAATTTCACACCAAAACATCATTAAACACGCTTTTTCTTTAAACAGAGGAAACAAACAAACAAAATATTTTCCACCAAACATATCTGTGAAGGCAAGTAAGAGGAACTAACATATTTTAGGACAAGACTGGCAATCTCACTAGCCTCAGGTGCACAGTGCAGAGATAGTATGCAAGACGAAATTACACAACTTAAAACTTAGTTACAGGTGGTCTACTTGAGGGGAAGGACAAGATCATGACAGAGAAACAAGATTTGGATGTAAAGGATAGGATAGGACAGAACACATGAGAGAGGGACAAGACTGGGTGGTTTTTGGCTTGACACTTGCCAAGTGAAAAAACAAGCGTGAGTCATAGTAAAGGTAACTCAAAGTGTGATGTGACTGCAATGGAGAGCTGAGCAGACCACACTGCATGAGTCAGCAGCACAGATAAAAAGGGTGATAAGAAGCAGCAGATGGGACTTGTCTTTACTAAAACAACCCTGCAGGACACAGGCCTCCTTTGCTCTAATGAAATGGTTGTGCCAAGCTGCCGTGCGCTGGCTCGTATGCTTGCGATCCCGTGAATCAAAGAACGCCACGCACGGGGGTTAGAAAAGCAGCAGGCAAACAGATGCAGACAGATCCACATGTAAAAAAGCACAGAAACACAAAGCAACAGCACACACACACCCCCCCCACACACACACACACCCCGTGACGAGCACCCTGGGACACCACCCTCCAAACCACTCAGGCAGCAGGGTGGGGAGGAAGAAAAGGGGGGAAGGAAGCTGTCACTGGCATCATGGCATTCAACCTGGCCGACAGCCAGCTTTTCTCTTCCTGCTAGTCAGACTCTGCCTTCCTGGTGGGCGCCGAGGGCAGGAGGCTGCAGCGCCGCAGCCCCCCCGGCCCTTTTCTGCCTCCCCAGCACAAACCTGCAGAGCGGGGAGGCAGCCGCAGCCGCACAGCTCATACACGTCTCGAGAAGCCAAAAGGGCAGCTGGGGCTATTTGCGGAGCTATGCTCCAGTATACCTGCAGCTCAGGTGGCTTTGCAAAACTCAGGCTTAAAGCTCCATCTTTTCGTTCGGGATTGCAAACCCCATTTTGCCACAAGAGCAGAACATTTAGCCCCAAGAGACCAAGCACCACGTTCTTGGGTAGCAGAAACCATAGTCATACGCAAGGCCACATTACCTGCAAAATGTAGCTGCTGCCCTGACCACATAAACAACCTGCAATGGTGTTTCCTCGCTGTCAGGATCCCTACTCTCTCCACTTTTGAACCTGGTCAGGAAAAAACAAGGGCCTTCTGTCACCAGCTCAAAAGAGGACAGAGACATAAGGCAAAGCTCAAACTGCCTTTCATCTCACTTCTTGGCTGAGGTAAAATTATACCCTGCCTGTGAGGGGCAAGATGGAAAGTAAAACGCTCTATTTTTAGACACAAGCTCCTGCTTCACCAGGTTCATCTAATTTCTAAGAAACAAACTTTGGCAAAGGTCTGCATTTGAGGGGGATGACAGAGGACTTGTTTCATTTTCTTTTAGTGCAGCTCATAGCATGACTAGCATAAATCTAAGCAAATCTGCTTTAGCCACATATACATGCCAGCTGTTCTACTTGGGAGAGATAGTCCCTATATTCTAGCAAAATATATATGTCTTTCATTTTTTCCCAATCTGTCCTGCCAAAATAAGCATGTTGTGTCCAAGTATTTCAATGGAGTTAGAAGGTGTGCTTATTCCCCCCGCTCCAAACATCCTTATTTATAGATTTCAAAAGTTGGCAGGTAGGCCGAGGAAGAGCAGTTGCTGAGCCTAACACACTCTGCACAGCAACAGATCTGTTGTAACAGATTAACAGGCAGAAAGATAGAGAGAGACAGGAAAGAGCCATATTTTCCTTCTTTACACATGTCCTTGCTTTCAAATGCAGCTTTACGGAGATAATGACAGTAACTGCGTGTCTAAAATAAAGCTGGACCGAGAGCCAAGGCTCATGCAGCGCCACTGACAGCAGAGCTTGGCTCTGCACTTCGGTCACGCACTTTTCTAACCCGAGCGTGCACCCTCCAAGAAGTAGGTAGAGGAACTGCTCTCCTACGGACATCGCAAGCATTAGCGAAGGGAGAGGGCGGTCAGCCTGTAAGAAAAACAGTGAAGTTAGTTTTCATTTCCTGTCGGTTTTAATCTTGTCTAGAGGCTTTGCTAGCTGCTACTTCCATTTTCTGGCCTGCCTGCAGAGGAACTGCTTTCTTTACTCGTTCGCAGAACGTCCCTCTTAGTTGCCTGCTGTAGTGTCTCTCATGCTCCTGAAATCCACCCCACCCTGCCCACCATTCAGTGGCTGCAGCAGCAGTGAATCAGTCTGCAACCACAAATCACTGTGTTGGCCTCCCCCTTGTAGCTCTATAAACAAACATACTCCTGATTACAGGCTCCAGTGACAATCTTTTTAAAAAAAAAAAAATTAAAAAAAAAAAAGCACAGGATTCATGGAAGCTGATGCACAACTTTTTTTCACAGTCTTAAATCTGTCCATTACCCCTTGAAGGGTTTGGCTATGCAGAAACACCTTTATACCCATTTTACTGCTCGTTTTCACACTCTGTGGGCTCTTTGATTTTCTTTAAACTCATGAAGTGAGTCCTTCTGTACATTCTGCAGGCAATTCCTGAAATGCACTGCACAATTTGCATGTGGACACGGAGTGCCTGCTAACCCAAAGACAATTAGTGACAAATTACGATCAGAATTCAGACACAGGCTCAGTGAGGACTCCCTTGTCTTCAGCTTGGAGAAAGTGCTGCACCTATGTAACTCCCAACACAGGGCTCTCAGGCCCTCAGCACTGAGGCTGCTAAACGGTGACGAATCGATGACAAACCGTTACTGATAGTTCTGCAAAAAGGTTCCTACGCCTCTCGGCCACAGCCCCCTGGCAATACACACACTTCCGCACATCCGCTTTCAAAAGGAGCCATCAGATGCACTCATCCGTCTAACCCAAGATGCAAGACACAGCCAGTCGAGGGTGACACCCGGCATGAAAGCTGGCTGAGAACAGGTGTCGAGCTAGGACAGCAGAAGGCAAAGGTGTAAGTGATAGAGCGCAGAGGTCATGTTGCTAAGAGTTGACCAGCACGGTACGTGCCAGGAGCAATAACTTCTCCCCCTGCGTGAACTGTGACCAGGAGCAATGCCAGCAAGTCACGGCTAAAAGAGATGGAAGAGGGGGAATCACCTGATCCTCGGCCCATGCACACCTCTGAAGATTTATCTCAGCACCACATCCTTAATTCCTCCCCCAGTTTCCAAGAACTGGCCTTTCATACACACACTAGAGAAAGAAAAGGAGTTTGTAGTATCTTTACTTCCAGCTCATGTTTGCAAAGCTCCCTGAGAAGAAAACCGCCAGACTCCACAAGTGATCGGTGTTATCACACTTGATCCACACGAGCCTTGAGCTTGCTGCCCGCCATGGGACCAACCGCCATCGCTGCAGTCCTGAAGGGACAGTGGCATAAAATGGCAAAGTAGCATTTTGCTTGCCTTTTCCTGGGAGAGATTATGTAGGTGTAGCATGTCAGAAGACAAAATTACTAACTTTATTCCTAAAATCTCTCAACTGTGCTCAGTCTCACTTCCTCGTTTACAGCTGGATGAATCTGAAAGACAGAGTCACTGTTGCAAGATCCAAGAACGTGAGTGGGAACACAATGGCAAAGCCCCAAACTCTGTTCCTCTCCTCGGTCTGCTATACAACCCTCTTCTCTCCCTCTGGGCAGAGTGGAGCTAGGTCACTACCTTCCACATACAGACTAATAAATAAGTGATTTCTCTCTCATGCATTTATGTACGTAAATTAAGACATATTTTAAACTAGGTTGTGACGATCCATATTACGTTCCAATACTGTATCTACTGAAAGCATTTGAATTAAATTTTTTTTTTAAGTAACATTTTGAAAAGGATGTGTTTTTGCTGCTGAAGTCTCAAAGAAAATCAAACCTTGGAACTGATAGCAGTTACGGACTACACCTCTTAAACCAGGCCTGACCAACATCCTACATCAGCTTGCAGTAGCAGTCCCTCCTGCCAGGCCAGAGAGGGCATCTTCTTCATTTCAGTGCACTCAGCAGGCTGAGTTAAATATTTAGCTCAAACAGGAGAAAGGAACTGGAAGTTGTAAAAGAAAGAAAATAGGAGTTCAAATAATTTCTTAACGGAAGTGATGTGCCAGAGTCCAGGATCTATGACTCCCAAAACTCTCTAAGATACTGTGACCAAAAAAAAAAAAAAAAAAATTGACTTAACTGCAATTAACTGTTCCTTTTAAAAATGGCTTAATTTTAATGCAAAACAAGTTTAATTTTTTTTTCTTTTTTCCCTCCTATTTCAAGGAAGCATTTAGTTATGCGACAGGAATGTTTCAAAATCTCCTTTTTGTGCTTTTTTGCTGAATGTTTATTTTCATGTGAATGTAGCCTGATACAAGTCACATGCAAAAATATAATCTAGTAAATAGTGAACAGAAAATGCACCACTGATTAAAATAAAAAACAAGGAAATTTAAAGGCCCACAGAAATCTGTTGGACCATATTACTGGTGGAACATCTGTAGTAATATAATGTAGTCTGAGTTTAAAAAAGATATCTAAAATTATTTCAAGTACTGAAAGCATTCCCTTCTTTAAGGACAATAACTAAAAAGAGTAAATGCAAAACAAGATTTAGAAGCTGATTATTTTAATAAAGTTTTCTTGCTTGTTGATTTTAGTGACAATTGAAATCAGCGATTTAAATCCCCCTGAAGAACCCTCCACGGGAGGAGCAGTGCTGATTCTTTTCTCGTGAGATGAGACACTCAAGATCATGAAGAAGAATGTTAGCTTGCTGATGCACGGCAGATACTGGCAAATGCACGCCAGTATTTTAAATTAAAAAAAGGCAAGAGGCTAAAATACATGCACGTATGTGCACTTGTGAATGCATGCCCTCATTTTGTTATCGTGCTCGATCAGGACACAGACCTGCATAGCAGCAGACTAGAAGGAGGAAGCTTTTGCAAAGAGGTAATGGCCAGCAACTCTTGAGTGCTCAGGGCAGTTCTTCCAGATGCAGAAACACCAGGACTGGCTCAGCAGTGGGTTTCTTCAGTAATCGCAGTACTGCATGGCCAGAGCTGCAGGGCCAGGGACAAGAACGCGTGGTGATGTCTGACTGCCCGGGGTTAGCGTGGATCCTGCCAGGATTACGATAAGCCTTGCTAAATCCACGCCGGGCACATGGTGACTCTGCACCATCCTCCACCAGTGCTCCTAGTCCCAGGATGACAGTGACAAAACACCCCTCAGGGCTGTCAAGTCAGGAGCTGCGCTGAGTAGGAGACAAGGAGCCTGGCTGGTCTCACCAGACCCAAACTGCCTGGCCCTACCTACTTGGGAGTCTCTCTTACGAGTGTCCTGTAGCATCTCCACCACCCAGGTTGTTCCCATGGGCTATAGCAGGCACAGACCTCTTCCCTGCCCTGCACAGCAACGAGGACAAGGGAAGCTGTGTTTCAAAAAGAAAAATACTTTTTCATCCTATAGCAGAAACTGAGTTAGAAGGCTTCAGGGGACCTGCAGAAACTTGCGAAGTCATGGAGGTGATCCTCCAGCGAGAACGAAAAGAGGAGGAAAGTATCCATGTGGATGCTACAAGCCATTTCTCAAGGCAGGAGGTTACATGATAGGGAAGAACCTCTCCTTTTTCCCCACGCTGCCCCCATACACTGAATGGCAAACACATGGGGAGATGCAATCAGGGTGGCTGCAGGAGCTGCCAAAGTGCTTTTTGGCTTAAGAAGCAAAGGACAAGTTTGAGGTTTGTTCTTCAATTGCTGCCTCATGCACTTAATGTAGCGAGACAACGGAAAAGAGTAACTTATGTATGTACGTAGCAATGAGGTAATTAAAGTCTAGTTCTTCTCAGCCTGCTCCCTGACTCTACATAAAAGTACACAAGTGCACGAACATCTAGGCTGAAAATACAACATCACGCTCTAGTGTGAAACTCCCATGCCTCATGGAGTACTGCTGGCTTTACTACGGCCACACTATGTATTAGCGGGTACTGATTGTGCTTGCACAATATTTCAATAAGCAGAGCCAAACAACATCACTTCCTCTATTTCTGTATAGAGTAATATATTTACAGGAACAGCCTTTTGAAACGTTCCAGTAAAATTAGCTTACTCACAGATTTTTTTTAAACTAGAACAGAGAGCAGAAAGATATCATCATCATCGTTTTTTGTGCATAAATCAGCTGTCTATTTACCACTGATATGTTGCAATAATGAACTGCCACTACCTTCTGAGTTATTTGTTGGGTTATTAGAGATTACCTAAGTTCACAGGATCACAAAAAAAAAAAAAAAAAAAAAATCTTCATTATTTCATGGGAAGTGACCTGCAGAAGCATGCGTTCCACCTCCTTCCCCAAAGCAATGCCCAAAATATTCCTGGAGGAGGTTTGTCTGCTTTATAAAAACCTCCAGTGATGATGCTTCCACGGCTTTCTCAGAGGCAAATGATGCGGCACCAAAACACCCTTATCACTTGAAAGCTTTCTTCAATGTTTACCTAAGTCTAGCCACCTTCAAATTAAGCCCATTTCTATCTCATCCTAACCCCAGCAGTTGTGCAGTACAGTTTATTCCCTTCCTCCCCATAGGAGCCTTCCACATACTTGAACACTGCTATCGCGTCTGTTACTGGCCCTCTCCCCTGTAGACTAAACAATCCCAATTCTTTCATCTTCTTTCCCAGGTCATGTTTTCCAAATCTTTGATCATTTTCACCGCCTTCTCCCTGGATGCCATCCAGCTGGCTCTTGACTATGTTGTGCCCCAAACTAGATGTTGAGCCATTTCCAACACTGAGTGGAGTGGACGGGTTATTTCGTGCCTTTTCTTTACACACCCCAAAACAGTACTTTTTTCGAGGGGCAGGGATGGGGAAACTTTGTTCCTTGTATGACACCCATGGCCTCAGGTCTACAATCCCCTTCATTCTCAGATGCGCTGTCCTGTGCACACGGATCAGGCCTGGGAGGAGCTGAGCTGGGGCTCTGCCCCGCAGGCGCTCACGATGGAGCGGCAGGGTCGCCAGCTCCGGGGTCGGAGCCGCAGCAGGCAGGGGAGGGAAGGAAAAGCTGCCCACTCAGCAGAGCACTGGCAGCCCGGCTCCCAGGGGACAGGGGAACAGGACATGCTGCAGGCTGGTTTTCTCTGGTGGTCTGGGAACCAGCTGTGATTTTTAACACCCTATTCAACTAAACCAGGCCAAACTGCCTCCAGCACAGCCCAACTCCAGCTCACAGACCTTCTTCTGTAGGACCACTATTGAGTCTGACATTCCCCATACTGTGTCATGCAGCTGGGTATTTCCACCCCTATGCAGTGCTTCTAAGTTTATATCCTGTTTTTTTTTCCCTCCAAACCATTCCTTCAGCTAGCCAGGGCCACTCTGAACTGTAATCCTGCCCTCCAAGGAGCCTGCAGCCCCCCTCCATGCTTCTTATCCTATGTAAATTTAGTAACTGCTTTCTCTGCTCCATCCATCATTTCAATAATGAAAACAATGAGTATTACCAAAGCCAGGACAGACCCCTGGGGAATCGCACTCACTCCAGTCTTGCAGTTCAACAGCAAACCATTAATAACTACTTCTAATAGTGCCTGGTGAAATTTTGTGCACCCACATTACAGACTGGCTGACCAGACACCCCGCCTGCTTCAAAGAAAGCCCCCCATTAAAGAGGGAGTAATTTCTATCAGAGAGGTCCAATTACATTGTCATAGACACTGTTGGAAAGTCTTTGCTAAACACTGCCATAAAAACGTAATGCATGCTGATAAGAGGAATAGGAGGGTTGATAACCAAGCTTTAGGATTACAGGAGAACTTCAGCTGTCTCAGAACTGAGACAGCAGGAGCCTGACTTCACCTCCAGCAAGAGAGGGGCTTGGAAGAAGCAAACTGAAACACAGTATAAAAATGACAGGAATTTTGTACCTGCCATCAACTGCTGCCGACTTATCAGTTAAAGAAGATACTATCACAGAGGTGTGGTTTTGCATTTGGGTATTTTTTTAAATTAAAAAAAAAAACCATTTTCTTAGCTCTTCCAGATGTTTTTTGAATTGCATTCCTTACTGCTCCCTAATAGCCTATCCTACTCAGGGATCACAAACAAGCCAAGACAGACAGCAAAGACCATGGATCCCCAAACCCAGATTAATACTTTAATCAATCACTGAAAGCATCCCCAGCTCCACACCAGCACTAGCAGAAGCAAGTGGCAGCAGCTGGTGCCTGAAACAGGGAGAAAGGGTAAGTTCCATGGAAAGTGAAAGGTGAGGCAGCTTTCCAATGCTGGCTCCCTCTGCTTGCCAAAATAGCAATGCCCTGCCCACGCCTCACTCCGACTTCTGTGGAAGATGCGCTTGCTTCCCAAGAGAGTTTACTCTCGCAATGCAGATGTGCTTCACTGAGGCAATTGCACTCTGTTGCGTAATGCAACCCGGAATTAAACAGTATATGCTATTTGGTGCATTTTTAAAATGTAAACCAGAAGTTACTGTGGAGCTCAGTCACGCTGCCAAGAACGTTAACGCTATGATTTTAGCAGGGAAGAATATATCATATCCTCCCTCCTCCCACACCTTACTCTTGAGTCGTAATTTTGCTAAATCCTTTTGTACTTGTCAGTAAAATACAAAGTCACACATCTGTGTGACTTTCATTTTGATCTCCGGTGACTGCAGGTATCACCTCAGGAACTAACACAGCCACACCAGAGGCAGACGCAGCGCAGCTCTAGGAAGAACATGGTAGGTGAGTGCACCGAGGTGCACAGAGTTGAACCATTCATCTCATGTCCTACAGAACTGGCATTTAAAAAAAAAAAAAAAAAAAAAAATCAGAAAAAAGAACCCGTAACCAACCATTTCCAGTCCTCTACGTTAACCAGGAGGAACAACACTGCAGATGTTGAGGTATACTTTGAATACAAATATACATACATTTAGATTCTTCTTATAGTTTCCAGGAGTTACACAATGCCATTCCTCTTTAGAGGAATACAGGTCTTTTCTAAAATATATTATGCATAACCCAGTTTTCCACAGCAGAAAACTCACCAAGGGAATACTGTTTTCTCATACCAGAAACGTATCCCAAAATTACAGTAATTTATAGCCTCATTTTCATTGACAAAAGAAATAATATCATTCTCTTCTGACAAATATCAGTACACTGAAAAAGTAATGAACAAATGCCTATAAACAGGTATCAAATAAAGGAACTATCAATCACTGCAACAAAATTTTAATTAAATCATATGTTAAGTAAAAAAAGACTGAAGTAAAAACAAGCCATATAATCTGAAATCAAAATAAAAATCTGTCTGTCATGCCAAAGCAGAAAAACACAATTCAGAGCACTAAAATACCACGACCTGGATGACCAGTCATCTAATTGTTATTTGTAAAGCTCCAAGTATGCTAAACGAAGCCAAACAGAGAGATTCAGCAAAGTACTTAGGCATGGCCAACGTACATCTGTATTTTAAAAACATTTTTTATGTGACAGAGAGCTTAAAACTCTGGAATTGTTCATGTACACCTCTACAACGGTTTCTTTTTAAGAGACAGAAAATACTCAGAAAGCGATCTGCACTGTCCACATTTTAGTATTACAAATCAAATTCAGCCTAAGCTGAATACGTATTTCTGGAGACACATCAGAAAGAACCCCGAGGATTAGTCCTAACACAAAAGGATGAGGGAGTTGCCTGCTGTCATCCTGCCAACTTTGCAGAACAGAAGAGTTAGCAAATGAGGCATGAAAAGATGTGAGCAAAGAAACTCATACCTGCGAAAAATGCAGCAATATCAGGTGTGCAAGAAAATTACAGTAAGTAGTATCAGACCCAATCACAACTGCTGACCAGCTGAAAGTCCTTTTGGCCTCAGCTGGAAATACTTAGCAACCTTAAGGCTAATTAAACTTATAAGCTGTCCTAATTTAACGCTCTAAATTAAATTTGAATATTCAGCACTTAACTTTTTAAGGCTCTGATCTTCAATCTGAATCAACAGTAAGGCACCGGCACTAGCTGAAGCTCTAGCTACATCAAGAAAAATCTTCCTGTATGCCTCCATTTCTACCTGTTACCATAAAGGATACAGTTCTCTCTTTTTCTAATTCCTTATAGCGATAGCAACATCAAATATATGCATCTTATTGCTTTAGCCCAAAAGCTCCTGTTTTGGGCTTTGAAAAATCTCTCGTTAATGCAGCTGGTAGCTTTCAGAGTGCAATGACAAAGGGAGAGCATTATTCAAGTGTGTGAGCATACACACACACGTGTGCAGGGAAACTGAAGAGGAAAGAGGCACACACTCTATGTTGTAATTCTCCAAACCTGAATATGGCAACAAACCACATTCAGTGCAGACGGACAGTCATGTTATGAAAATACACAGTTGACTCAATGCTACCATGTCTAGCAAGGTGGGCTGACAGGTTTCATAAGGCAAAGGCTACTTCTGGGGGAAGGGGAAAGCTGAGGTGAGGATGAGGAGTTCTGCACCTGCCTGGAGATACCTTAAACGTCACTTTAATTAATCTGATACATAAGATTCAACAAAAAATAGGGAAAATAAATTAACTGAAGAACAAAAGGCTTAACTTACTGAATAAGACCCCACTTTAAGAGGTTTCCCCACTTTCCCTGCTGTAAAGCACTTCTGAAAAACGGCAGTAGCCACTGAGCTACTGCTTTTCTTGACCTTTTCGCTGAAAGAGAGCACAGTAAAAACAGGAAAGAGCTAAAACGATATGCAATAAAGATGCTTCATGTTAGGAAAGTCTTTTGAGTCACTGTTGCAAATTCATTCTGTGTCAGATTTGCCAATATAACGCTTGCTAAAGACCATTAACAGCACCAGCAGTCAAAGCGAGCGTATTGTCTCTCAGCTGTTGCAGCAACACCGTACGCACCGTATGATGCGGCTATGTAGCATTTGCATCTGTTGCTAGTTTTCCACAGCCAAAAGCTCACTTCATGTCTGATGATTAATTTATAATGCCCTGAGCCCCAAGGAGATTTACTCTTCTGATTGCCCTTTTCTTAACAATAACGCAAATAAATATGGAAATAAATCTATTGTCTGAGGAACCCTTCCACTAATTTTGTTCTTTGATGGTTTGGTTGTTTTAGTATAGCTAGGAATCAAGAGTAAAGTGGATCATAGCTTAATATAGTGTGTGGTTAATCTTCCCTTTGCATAATGCCGGTACACTATGGCCCAAATACCAGAGATTTATTTGATGTGTACATGCTTTCAAGCATTAGTAAACAAGTTGCACCCCATTATGAAAGAAGAGCAGATTCAAACAGTTGTGAAGCTCTTTATGTACTAGATTGACATTGGCAGTGCAATATACTTACATATGCATGTGTACTAGCTTTATAATTTTGGAGACTATTTCACCAAGTATAATTTTTTAAAATATGACTAAAAATATGGCTGAGATCACTTCCCATGTCCTGATGCACTACTGTCTGAAGCATGACAGAACTGGCAGAGGCAGTCTTCTTTTTCTCTTTCTCTTTCTTTAATTGATTTTATTCCTCGTAATACAGCCAAAAAGAGGAAAAACATATACTAGAGCCTCACGAATGTATAGACACATTAATTCCCATGAAAAAACAAAAAGCTTCTCTCACTTCTCATTTCTTATTCTTCCATTACTTTAAAGAATATGCTACAGAACATACAGAAGTACCCTACCAAACATCACAGAATTTTTTCTTTACTAGACCTATCAAATAAATTATTATCCTACATTCCATAACTGAAACATTTTTGTTGTTGTTCACGTACTAACTAAAACAAATTGGTCCTTTAGAAGCCGGTCGTAAGAGCAAAATATTAACTTAAATAAAAATTTTTTTTAATGATGAAGTTTCAAGCAACGGTACAGTGGAAGCACTTAAGTGCACAAAAGTTACTTGTATGTGGCAGTGCTCCCTGGATGAGAGACGCAGCGTGAGGCTGCAGTATTTTAACACATGCAGGCAAATCCACCCAAGCTATACTGTTAGGTATCAATAAGCCATTCTCACAATATGGTGCATTTTTTCTACCTAGTAGAAGAAACATGATCCCACGCTCAGGCACTACCTTTAAAGGACAGTACCTAACTCCTTGCCCTCTCACATACATACGTGATTTTCAGCAGTCCTCCCAGTGTTTATACTACACTCACTGACCCCCCACGTAGGCTACAACTGGACATCATCAGCCACTTGCCGTCTCTGGCCTAGATTTTATCCTGTTCTGTGCTGAACACTAACTTGAGATGACTCAGGAACAATTGCCTCTGTTTCTTCCACCATAATAAATAAAGAAGCCATGACAGAGGTAGAGAGGAAAGTGAGGGTTGAGGGGGGAAAGACCTTCAGGCAGTAATTCAAAAATCTCATCATAGAAAACCCATACTCCTGGAGCGAGCTCTTCAGATGAAGCCTCAAATCTTGGTGGCAGCTATCAAATGGACGTAAAAGTATATGCCTGTGAAGGAGGTGCTGCAAGAACAAACACATCAGTGACTGAGAGACGCCAGGATACCACAAAAAAGTAACACAGTAAGAAGAGAGGATGCCAGTGTCTCAGATAAGCAGTTATGGCTCTGTTTACTTAAACTGCTCTGCTGAATTGTTCCCATTTCAGGCAGAAACCTTTGATTTAAGGAAGAGACTTGCAGTTCTGTCTTCTTTTTTTTTTTTCCTTCAAAGCATGAAAGAACTTCCTTTTTCAAAACCAAATTAACAAAGTTTACATCCAAACCCTCAGTCCCAAAAATCTCAAATCTGAACTCTACTAAAAGCAGCAGTTAGTGCAGCCAAGTGCCCCAACAATATATTTAATAGCCTATAATATTTCTAATGCCCTACTGCCTGCAGTCTATGATCTGGAAAACCAGCCAAGCACACCCACCCAAGAGCAATGACTGCTATCTCCCTTGGCTATGGCCCTCTGCCACCACTGGCATGACCAGACCAGGAACTCTCCAGCTGCAGAAGGCAGGCACACAGACCACCCCCCCTCTGGCAGGAGGAAGCCTGAAGGAAGGAGGCAAATTAAAAGCGAAAGCTGTGCCAAGCATGTAAGCATGGAGCCACTCTTTCAAACTTAAGGTCCTGCAGTTTTAAGGGTGTGTTTTATTATTTGATTTTATTGGAACCTCCTTCTCCTAGCCTACTGCTTCCCTTGTATCTCTTAGGGTTCCTCCCATTCGTTCCCACTTCACATCCTTCAGGCTGGAAGATTTCTCAGATCACTCCCCCAGTTCCAACTACTAATAAACTCAATGGAAGAACTCCCTTGATGCCCATGGGGACCAGAATAGGCACTTGCCCCGAGCTCAGGTATGACCATCCTGCACACCCAGCGGTACTTCTCCCTGGTCGGCCTAAACGATGCTTGGGAAAAGCATTTTGATGCAGATTTCACATTTGCTGGTTGTGACACTGGAAAATACAGTTCATGCTGTCTCCTGACAAAAAGCCACACCGCATGTTCTTCTATATAAAGTGTTGTCGTGGTTTAACCCTAGCCAGCAGCTAAGCACCACATAGCCACTTGCTCACTCCCCCACAGTGGGATGGGGGAGAGAATAGAAAAAAAGGTAAAAATCATGGGTTGAGACAAAGACAGTTTAATAGGTAAAGCAAAAGCCGCGTGCACAAGCAAAGCAAAGCAAAGCAAGGAATTCAATCACTACTTCCCATCGGCTGGGAGGTGTTCAGCCATCCCCAGGAAAGCAGGGCTCCATCACACGTAACGGTTACTTGGGAAGACAAAATGCCATCACTCCGAACGTCCATCCCCTAGTCGCTGGCAGGGTGGTGTGAGAAGCAGAAAAGGCCTTGACTCTGTGTAAGCACTGCTCAGCAGTAACGAAAACATCCCTGTGTTATCAACACTGTTTTCAGCACAAATCCAAAACATAGCCCCATACTAGCTACTATGAAGAAAATTAACTCCATCCCAGCCAAAACTAGCACAGGCATACATGTAGGAAAGTAAAAATATCTCTTCTAGCAAGTAATGCAAAGCAGAAGCAGCCTCCTGGTAGTATTACAGCGGACTGGAAGCTAAAATGATACTAATTATACAGTTCACTTGAACTCCAGCAAGGCTCCATGAGTCCTAGCTCAAAGAACACTGCCTGAGTGAACCCTCCGGCGGGCACCTCCCTGCCACCGCGCGTGGGCAAGGCCCACAAAGCACCAGGGGAACACAGTGAGGAAGTGTGCCCGTGGGCACAACCTGCTGCTCCTTCTCTGACGCCCTGCACCATGGCACCCACGGGCACGGGACAGGAGCAAGGCCGTCCCCACCCGAGCAAGAATTTACTCCCATACTCGGCACAACTCTGTGCTCCATCTCAGACTTTTCTAAGCATCAAACCTTCCGCTGAAGAGCATTTTCCACTCTCTTGCCAGCCTGACTGTTCAAGATTAAGCGAAGTTGCAGATGACTCCGCAGCTCGTTCCACGTTACCATGCCAGTGGGTTGCTGTGAATTCGCGACGAAGCGAGAGAGGCGGCACGCTCAGATGTGAACCAGGCTGAACTTTCAGGACTGGTTTCTCCTTTTTCGGGCCCATCTACCGGGGGGTGCAGTGGAATTTTTAAAAAGCTGTCAGAGATAGCGCAAAAAAGGAAAAAAAGGATTATTTGCATAATATCTAAATAATAAAATGAGGGCTTTTTCACTTCCACACTTCAGTATCTCAAAAATGGCCAGGGGAGTATTATCATTTACTACAAGGTCTGACGAATGGATGGACTCCCACAAACACTGACAGTAACAGTTTATTCCCTTTCATAATGAAAACAAGCAGAAAATATTTTACTCCGAAAGATGATTTTTCCAGCAAACTCTCAAGTTCTCTGAAAACAGCCATAACTACAACACTGCTCGCAGAATGTTTCGTAACTTTACAGACGATGTATGTCAAACATTAATTTTTAAATAAATTCACTAAGCTACCCTACCGTGTTTTCAAAGTCACCCAGTTTAATTAGTTTAGTAGATCAATAAAGAATTTTGGATATCAAAAAGCTGCACGTATATTCAACTGGCAATGTACAGGAAAGAAGCAGGAGAAATAATGTGAAAATGAAAAAAAATATAATTAATAACCTACAAAACAATCAGCACACCAAAAAGATAACTTCACCTGTGGAAAGGCCAAGCAGCCTTTCAATCTTTTTCCATTTCCATGCTCTCTAAGGTTTTCCCGGTAAAAGTGAAGCCCTCCACAGAGCGACTGGGTGCCAGCTGACAGCCAGTTTCCTTTCCTGAGTGTCTGCTCTTCGGAAGCAGGCTCTCAGTCAACTGGTTCACAGACCACAGTCACTGGTCACTATTGCCACCACAGAGTACAAACTAAAAACCACCGTTACATTGCAAACCAATTAACCAATGTAACCAACAACGCTTTGCAGTATGCAACCTCCAGCGAAGACTGCAACGGTGTGTCCTTTCCCGGCAGTTATGCACGCGCGGTGCAGCACTGTTGTATCCATGATACCATGTTGCATCCAGTTACCCCAAAGGGGCAACGTTCCTAAAGGACGGAAAAATTTGGGTTATAGACATTACGCAACATTTGGGGTGTATTTAAACAAACTCCAGGCTTAGCAATTAATTGCCTTAATATTTTCTGAGTATCCTCAAACTTTACAGCAGCTGTGCAGACTCACAGGCAGCCCCCACATGCCTCATCCCTCTTTCTACCCCGTGCCCCAGCTGCACCATCGGCATTGGGCACCCACAAGCGCACACTTGGGATAAACCTGACCCTGAAGCAGGAAGGAGCAGCGGAAAAACCCCCGAGCGGAGCGCAGCGTGGTCCCGCGAGCAGGGAGCGCCGGGCCCCGGGCCCACGCGCCACCGCTGCAGGAAAGGCAGCAGGGCTGGGGTTCAGAAAGGCGGGCA
>NW_009192726.1:0-4347 GCF_000690835.1 Fulmarus glacialis
TGCCACGTGTAGGGGAAGCTGGGGCAGGGCGGGTAGCACAGACCAGGTTGACCCAGCTGGCCAATGGGGTATTCTATACCATGTGACATCATGCTCAGTATAAAAACTGGGGTTGTGGGGGGGGCTCGCCCCCCGTTCATGACACGCGGTCGGCAGTTGGTGAGCAGTTGCATTGTGCATTGCCTGCTTTGTATATTCTGTTTTTGTTGTTGTTCTCATTGTTACTATTACTGTTCTATTTTGTTTTATTTCAATTATTAAACTGTTTTTATCTCAACCCGGGAGTTTTCCTACTTGTGCCCTCCCGATTCTCTCCTCCATCCCACTGGAGTGGGGGGATGAGCGCGCGGCTGCGTGGGGTTTATTCGCTGGCTGGGGTTAAACCACGACGCCAGAGTATTTTACTTCTGCATACATCCTCACCAGCTCTCAGAGGCAGACGATAAGAGTAAGAGAGACGGTAAGGTTCTCAAGAGCTAAGATTGGACTCCTAGTCTTATTCACATTACTTGTGGGAGGTGATTTATTTACAATATACTAAAGGCACCTAACTTTGAATTTACAAAAGTGTTCATTAGAAAAGCTTCCAGAAATAAACTTTTAGATGCAAGAGAGAACTTGCATTCTCAGAAAGTTTGTGTTTGTATAATACCTGACTGTGTTCTCTCCTTCCCTAAAAACACTTAGGAACCCTTATTGAATAGGTAATTTGTTTCAGGTTATCTAACTACATCATTATTAGTGGATATATAAAAACAAAACAATTGGACAATAATCCTTTTTACAGTATATTTGAAGGATTTTTGTGACATAATTTCAAAGCAATCACCTTCAGATCAATGCTTTAAAACCAGTCAACATGTGTAGCCAAATCAATGTATCAGAGCAGCTACACACCTTGCAACATTTAATATTTCAACGGAAAGCTTACTAAGGAGTACTGAAATGCTATGGTATTCACTTTATATATGAAAAACTGAAATAAGGGGAGAAACAAGTTAGGTGGTCATTGGTGTGTAAAAGCTTTAATATACTGTAATAAGAATAAAAGTGGGCTTGACACTGTACTGATTTTGGCTGGGATAGAGTTAAATTTCTTCATAGTAGCATGTATGGGGCTATGTTTTGGATTTGTGCTGAAAACAGCATTGATAACACAGGGATGTTTTAGTTATTGCTGAGCAGTGCTTACACAGCGTCAAGGCCTTTTCTGCTTCTCACACCGCCCCTGGAGTGAGTGGTCTGGGGGTGGACAAGAAGTTGGGAGGGGACACAGCCAGGACAGCTGACTCCAACTGACCAAAGGGATATTCCGTACCACATGAGGTCATGCTCAGCAATAAAAGCTGGGAGAAGAGTACCACATGAGGTCATGCTCAGCAGTAAAAGCTGGGAGAAGAAGGAGGAAGTGGGGGACACTCAGAGTTATGGCATTTGTCTTCCCAAGTAATCATTACATATGATGAAGCTCTACTTTCCTGGAGATGGGTAAACATCTGTCTGCCGATTGGAAGTAGTGAATGGATTCCCTATTTTGCTCTGCTTGTGTGCGCAGCTTTCGCTTTACCTGTTTAACTCATGAGTTTTCTCACTTTTACACTTCTGATTCTCTCCCCCATCCCACTGAGGGGGGAGTGAGTGAGTGGCTGTTTGGGGCTTAGCTGCCTGCTGGGGTTAAACCACAACTAACACACACGTCTGATCTAGGCATTACAGGCTATCTGTAAAATCTATGAGAGAAATAGGCACCTTTGGAGAGTGATTCATAACATCTATATGTTAAAGGCATATGTTGAAGATAAGTAGAATAAATATCCTCTGGGGGTGATAATCCATATCCATGAATAGTAAAGGATCCTAGGGTAGTTTGCTTAGATGTCTAATTAGCCATTATACTTAGATACTTAATTTTTGGGTAGTTTTGGAGGAATCCATGCTTATATATCTATCTCTGTGGGTCTTGATCTGAAATGTAAAACTAAAGAACTACTGGATGTTTTTGTTTCTTTGGCTCTTTGTTTCCCATGCCGTGGTTCATACTGTATTGTATATTCATATTGTATCGACTACCTATTTTCTCATAGCAGATTTTCTGCTAATACCTGGAATACAGCCAGCACCTTACATTTCTGGTGATAGCTTCCCCGTATGGTTAACTTGAAAGCTGTTCTTGACACCTGTCCTTAAAGTTGTGCTCAACTCCTCAAAAAGTGTTGTTTAGATCCTTGTATCCATGGCAACAGTATACACAGAACAAGTTCTTCCAGCAAGTGTCTTAAGGTTTCCTGCCCGGAAAGCTAGATGTTTCATTAACTGCAAAATCTGAAAAGGCTGTCTGCTCGTACAGAGCGTAGAATATCAGAAACTATGGTCTCAATTATAAACTCAAACCCACATTTAACATGGTCATACAGATATGCACTCAGCTGACAGTTTTTTATCTTTTTTTTATTTGTTTGTTACAGAGTATTAAACATTTTGAATCACTGTGATATTCTGAGCTTGGAGTAGATTTCTTAGAGGTACCTTTTTACCTATAGAGACTTCTAGCTGATAATCAGATTTTCTCACAGATAATCAGTATTTAACTCAGATGCATCAGCTGTGTCTCAAGACTCCTTCATATTCAATGGGAAGATTTGGACTGTAGTCCGTGAGTCAGAGTTTAACGTCATGACTCCTGCTGTAATACTGTTGAATCCAAGGCTTATGCAGCCTGAAGGAAACATTGAAGTGATCTATCCTGTCAGTTGTGTCTGAATTTCTTCTTGGAGTGAATTATTTGGTGTGCCCTGGGTACAATAAGGTTATTAAGGGTACCAGGGCCCTGGTGTGAACCACAGACTGAGTCTAAGTTACACTGTGATTATTCCACAGCATGAGCTACTCACATTATAATCCCTCTATTGCTATATTAGAAAAGTTGACTCCTTCAGAGGATGTTTCATTTTATCCTAAATTAGATATCTAAGAAAGTTAAAATTACTCATCCTTTTCCACTCCCTATTTCTTTCCATGGACAATAACAGAATCTTGGGGTAAATAAATCAGATGTAGATATGTGCATTTTACATGCCTTTTACAATCCCACCCAATGTTTTGTGGACCTAGCAATCTATTCAGGGCCAAAAAAATCTGGGGTTCAGTTTCTAGCATTGCCAAACCTTCTCTTTAAAACTGGAGCAGTCATTCAGCTGAAGACTTCTAATAAAGGTAGGCAGCATAGAATCATAGTGGAAAAACAAACATGGAAAAAACGCCTCCCAACCCAAAACCGTAGTATATATGTAGATCAAACTTAGATTTATCAAGATCTGGTTCAATAAATATGGTTACTGGGTGGATGAATAGGAGAGTTTCACTTCAGCGTGGATTAAAGTCTGGACCTCCTGACTTTAGTTCACCAGCACTGCCAATTGATCTTCATGAGCAAAGCCCCTTCTTAGGTGTGTCTTGTGCAAGTAAAGGTCTTCCTCAGGGAAAACCTGACTTCTTTGTTTCTAAGACAATATATGAGAGGATTCAGAAGTGGCACAATTATCGTGTACAAGACTGATACCAACTTGTTAGCACTGTAGACCTTAGGTTGGGCATAAGTGAAAAGAGTGGTGGAGTAGAACAACATCACTACAGTCAAGTGGGAGCTGCAGGTGGAAAAGGCCTTTTGCCTCCCCTGAGAAGAAGGGATCTTCCACACAGTGAATATGATGCAAATATAGGACGTGACCACAGTACACAAAGGCACCATGATGACGATCAGAGCAAAGATGAAGTCCACTAGCTCAGCCAAAGAGGAATCACTGCAGGAGATATTCAGTAGGGGTGAAATATCACAGAAATAGTGATGATTTTGTCTACATCACAAAACGAGAGCTGGGCTATAAAGCTCAGCTTGATGGAAGAGGTGATCAAACCACACATCCAACAGCCAACTGTCAGCTAAGCACAGAACTGATGATTCATGATGAGTGAATATCAGTGAGGTTTGCATATAGCCAAGAAAAGGTCATAGGCTGTAACAGCTAACAGAATATACTCAGTACAAACAAAAGTCACAAAAAATACAGCTGTGTCGTGCACCCCTGGAATGAGATATGTTTGTCTTCAGAGAGGAAACCTATGAGAATCTTTGGCTTAATGGCAGAAACATGCCAGATCTCTAAGACAGACAGATTTCCTAGTGTCCTGGTTTCGGCTGGGATAGGGTTAAATTTCTTGCTAGTGCTGTGTTTTGGATTTAGTATGAGGAGAATGTTGATAACACACTGATGTTTTCAGTTGTTGCTAAGTACCCTGCTAGTCAAGGACATTCAGGAGAAAAAAAAAAAACAAACCCAAAGCAAAACA
>NW_009192727.1:0-337 GCF_000690835.1 Fulmarus glacialis
CACGCAGCGGCAGAGACGCGCTCTCGCTCCCTCCGTACCCCCTGCGCACCCGGCGTTCACACCGCTTCCCGACATCGGCAGCCAAGGACCCCCCCGCCGCTGTCCGGCCATTAGTGCCCGAGGGGGGAGGAGGAGGGAGGAAAGAGGAATAAGTCTATTAGTAACAACAACAACAACAACAAAACCCACCAACAAATCTGCACTAGCGCCTTAGTCCTCCTCTTAGACCGTCGCCTGCCTGGCATCGACGCTCATCCGGCTGCTGTGCTGAGACTTTGTTTCAAGTAAAAAAAAAAAAAAAAAAACAACACAAAAAAAACCCTCCTTTCGTCCGCCC
>NW_009192727.1:437-1143 GCF_000690835.1 Fulmarus glacialis
ATGTGGTTGGATTTGGTGGATCCGGAGCCAAAGCTGCTTTTTTTCCTCGGTGGGGTGTGTGTGTGGCGTGCGGGGGTTTTCTCGCTGCGTTTTTTATCTTCTGCTGCTTTTTTTAATCCTGGTTTTGAACCTGAGCCGGGGAAAATGGGAAACGGTGCTTCTGACAGAAGGGGAATCTCTCCATCACTGTTGCTGGGACGTGTGCCTGTGGTGCTAGTGTTTTAGAGAAATAGCCTGACAGCTTTCGGAGTGGAAGGTAAGGGTCCCCGGGGCATTTCCATTTCCCATTTCCAGGGATTACGACTGGAGAGCTTTTAGCTTGGGATTCCGGGGAGGAGGCGGCGGAGGAGGGGGACAGGCTGTTGCTGAAGGATAGAGAGAGAGACAGCACATACAAAATGATCTCCGCATTTACTTCAGCGCTGCAGTTTAAAAGTTAGAGAAGTCCGTTTTGCGACAGGTCTGCTTCCCTGAGAATAATTTCCAGCGAGACCGAGAAAACCTGAGGTTTGTGAACGATTGGGGTAATTTGAGGGGGGGGGGGAGGGATGTTAGGTTAATAGGAAGTTAAAATAAGAGAAGTCAGTGGGTCTTCTGTTGGGGGAAAAAATAAGTGGAGTGATGGCGCCGTCTATGTTCGGCTAAACTACAGTGTCACCTAGAAAATCAGTTTGGGGAATATCCAAACTAAACGCCGGTTTGCTTT
>NW_009192727.1:1160-5514 GCF_000690835.1 Fulmarus glacialis
CCTTCCCAAATGGGCAACCTTAAGCCCTCTGTGGCCGTTCTTTAACTCCCTTCTCCATAGAGAAGAAAGATCCTTTTAATCTGAGTGCCTAACCCTTTCGGTGAGCAGATTCACTCTTGTATTTAGCAATACTGCAAACTAAACAAAATGCTGCCGGCACACTCAATTCGGGTATGTGTGTGCATGTGTGTGTGTGTAATGCACACAGGGAGAGATTAAGACAATGTTGTGTTTCAGTAGCCTTGCGTGAACAAACGCACAACTAAAATGAGGGCTATTTGATTACATTTCTTCATAGAAAACAGCCTAGCACTGCAGACGTCTTTATTTTTCTAGTGCAAATATTACATAGGATGGGAAAAGTCAGAGGCTTTTTTCCTTTTCAAACAGAAAAGCAAATAAGTCCCCTTTTTGCTTTCTAGATTATAAAATTAATCCTTTTTCATGGGTGGAATTCCTAATTTAGACACTTATTGTCACATTGGCTTTCAACGCCTACACCATCCTGAATAACACTGCGCAGAACTGCATTGCCTGCAAAGTGCTTCAGCAAAGGGGAAATTGTTTCCAGAATTCCTGATAAGTTTCTCTTTTTTAAAACCTTAAATGCTGTACCAACCCTATTTGGAGACGGAGGACCGTGGTATTCATTGAGATAGATGCGCAGAAAGGAGAAAATCCGACCGTGTGGATAGACCCGGCAGCAGTTCTGATTTTTTTTTTTTAAACCTCCGCTATAAAGAGGGTTAGAGCTGGTGCTGCTTTGCCCATTTCAAGAATCAGAGTTTGAATTATAATCTAGGAGACACGAAAATCTCTTCAAGGGAGCTTAATCCGGTGATTTGCTGTGTGTTACGCAATGGGAGACAGAAGATGCCTTGCTGTTTGGTGAGGAGATGAAAAGCTAGGCAAAGACACACATCAAAACTCAGTAACAGTGCCTGTGTGTGTATATCTGCCTCTGCTTACAGAGCAACAGTGGAAGAGTCTGCAATCTAGAGAGTTTTGAAATTAGCTTGGCATCACTTCTGTCTGCTAGCATTTGACAGCAGAAGGCGAAAAGCTACTCATTTGTAAGAGATAAGCAACTTCTCAAAGGTTAATGCTGAAAACATTCCATTTGAATTTTTTTGGATAACGTTACCGAGGTAAATATAACTACGGTTTGCTTTATTAACCTAGGCCACTGTTAAGAGAACAGAGCATGCGGAGGATGTAACGGTTGACAGGTGCAGTATAACAGCTTTATTTGGAGATACTAGCAGAGAAAATGTAATATGTCTTTCATCATTCAAGCGCACATCTGCAAAACACAGCTAATCAGACAGTACAAGATATTCGTAATAAGAGGGCAAGCGCAGTCCAATAGGTGCAGAGATCCTGCTGTAGCACTGGCAGCTATATAGAGATACTGGTTGTTGATACTAATACAGTGATCCATTTTATACATCCTAAGAGGTTGTAGCAGATTTAAATTTTTATCTTAAAAAGTGGTAGTGTCAGACCAGCACTAGTATCATGTCTGTCTTTGTTTCTTTCTCCAGTAGTCTCAAAATTGTATTAATACATTAATCTCAGTATTTCCTGCTGGGTTTTCTTTTTATAGAGACCTGTCTAGCAGGTTGCCACTGCGAAGGCATGTAGGTACATGGGAGATAATGTTCCATCTGTAATAAATAATAATTTGTGTGTTTTTAAATTAGGGCTGTAATTTTTCACAATTACCTCTCAGTCTTAATAGAAAAAGAATATATGACAACAGATGCTACTGGCTTTCTTGTTCTATTCCGGTGAAATTCTGCATGTGCATATTCTATGCACATATATATTACTATAGGAGACTACTTACTTACTTTTTGAAGAAATAAATAAATAAATTGCCCTTTTCTTGGTCTGTCGGGTAAGGCGTCTAGGTTTTTACCCAAGTTGAGCAGTTCTAGTCCGGCCATGATGACTACATCCTAGACAGGAGAGGACATTCCTATTAATAATCTAATAGATGTTGTTTTTTAATTTGACGGTGGAAGACTTGGCTGTTGCGATGGCCGCGTGATGGCGCTGTGCACACAGCAGCAAATCCGTCCTTTGCCTTATAAAATAAAAATTACCTGCCCTTCTTTCTGAAAGGGGCTCTAACTGCAAGCTTGAAAACAGCTGGCTCGAATATTGGAAGGAGTTTGGTTTTCAATGCGTGAAGAATTCTACTTGCATTTTTATTTCATTTCATCTCCTACAGGCCAAATGACATAGGATGAAGGCTGTTCGTAATTTGCTGATTTATATATTTTCCACCTATCTACTGGTTATGTTTGGATTTAATGCTGCCCAAGACTTCTGGTGTTCCACGTTGGTGAAGGGGGTCATTTATGGATCGTATTCTGTAAGTGAAATGTTTCCTAAAAACTTCACAAACTGCACTTGGACGCTGGAAAATCCAGATCCGACCAAATATAGTATTTACCTGAAATTTTCCAAAAAGGACTTCAGCTGCTCCAACTTTTCCCTCTTGGCTTATCAGTTTGATCATTTTTCCCATGAAAAAATAAAGGATCTTTTAAAAAATAACCATTCTATAATGCAGCTCTGCGATTCCAAGAATGCTTTTGTATTTCTGCAGTATGATAAGAATTTTATTCAGATACGCCGCGTCTATCCTATTGATTTCCCAGGATTACACAAAAAAGAAGACGACCAAAAATCCTTCTTTGAGTTTTTGGTGTTGAACAAGGTGAGCCCAAGCCAGTTTGGGTGCCATGTGTTATGCACTTGGTTGGAGAGCTGCTTGAAATCCGAGAACGGGAGAACCGAATCCTGTGGGATCATGTATACAAAATGCACCTGCCCTCAGCATTTGGGAGAATGGGGAATAGACGACCAGTCCCTGGTGTTGCTCAATAACGTGGTGCTGCCCCTCAACGAGCAGACGGAGGGCTGCCTGACCCAGGAGCTGCAAACCACCCAGGTCTGCAACCTCACCAGAGAAGCCAAACGGCCGCCAAAAGAAGGTAGGTGCTTCTTGGAGGGGGGGCTGAATCCCACAGCAGTGTGTAGGTCCTGCTGCCGGCTCTCCTTGATACTCACATTCATTTGACTTGCTCTCCACTCCAGCTTGCCTCTAGACGAGATGAAAGGGCTGGAAAAGATGCACACTCCCTCAAGGCAGGGAAGGCTGCATTTTCATTTCTAAACTGGCCTAACCTTCAGCATATAGTTCTGCTGTGCACTGTTGAAACTCCTCATAGGTAGGATCCACCTCTCTGCAGCCCCCACTTACAGTAATGCCCACAGGTGGCAAGCCAGGAATCGCTCTCCCCCTCGCCACCTCTTTACTGCAACCACCCGACTACAAAATCTTGGCCCTCTTATATGATCCCTTGACTTTGCGAGGAAAACATTTCCAAAGGCATGCGGGCAACCTGACTAAAAGACCAGGAGATTTACCATGGTCAGGACACCTGGTCCCAACTGGGCTCACACCTCAACAACCTAAAAACAAACCAAAAGCAAATGCAGTTCTTCAGGGTGAACCCTCTGCCTGCGATGCCTAAAGATGTGAGGCACCGTGCAGAGTCAGCACAAACTGTTTTGACCTGCTGGGAGCCCCTTCTCCAGGCAGCCTCGGCTCCAGGAGACGAAAGCTCTGAATCTCATAGCAATTGGTGTGTCAGTCCCAGCAGCTGCTTTGTGTCCCTGCTGGAAAAGGGGGGTTGTGGAAGGGTGGGAGAACATGGGTCCAGCAATTACAGTGGCAGCCCTCTGCCTAGCCCCTCTGCTTCATACCTTCTGTTTTGGCCTCCTGACATTTTGGGAAGGTTGGGAGGTGATTTGGGGAAGGACATGGGGGGGATGAGAGGCAGAGAAAACGTAGGCTGAGCCTAGATGGGGGGATCTGGCTGCAACCTGTGGGTGAGGGGTCCTTCAGAGCAGCCATGCAGGAATGGTGGAAGGGGGGGGATGTGCCCCTGCGGCAAGGGATAAATCATCGAGCCCAGGGTATTGCATTTTAATGCAGGAAATGTTCCCTCTCTCCTTGTTTTCCGCATCGCCACAAAGCTCCCAGTCTGTGGCGAGGCAGCGCCAAGCTCCCAGCCCCCCTAATAGAAGTTGCTTTGTGGGGGAATGTAACATTGACACGTTGTTAGGAGAGGATTTTCTTTAAGGGCAGCCAAGCCCCAGTGCTGTGGGAGAAGAAAAGCTGAACTTGCTCCAGCTGCCGCGGTGCCAGAGGCCGCGGGCAGGGCCAGGGGGAGGGGAGGGACGGGGGACACTTTTGGTGTCCTGCAGGTCAGCGCCTCTCCCAGCACCCGACAGCTCGGAGCCCGGGAAACACAGCGATCTTAAATGACGGGGAAGC
>NW_009192728.1:0-21379 GCF_000690835.1 Fulmarus glacialis
CACCCCCCACCCCCCCCGCAACAGGCAGCGTTATGCAGAGGGGTCCTTTTTGTGACCTGAGCCAATCCAACAGAAGAAAAACATATCTTGTCAATAAAAGCACTTTGTTTCCCTTCAATTTTTAAAGGAAAAATAAAAAAACCTGAGGGGGTGGTCTTTACAGGCAATATGCCTTCTGCAGGGCTTCGGTACTACTTTCACTTCGGGAGCTTTCAGTACCAAGGCTGTTTGTGAAAAGCTGGTCAGTAGCTCAAACTCTCTGTGCAAAACTGTGTTTGGAAGTGTTGATCAATAAATAAAATTCTACTACCATTTTGGTTCCACTAATTTCAATCATTTGTCGGGGATTTAAACACTGAAGCAGAACTGGTGGTTTTGTTAGAGTGAAATTTAAGGAAATGTGATTTTCAACCTCCCTACTATTACAAAGTTTTTAATATTCCCAATTTTGGAGGGTAATGTTACTTCTTATCAAAAATATTGTTAAGTGGATGCAAGAGTTTTCAATTTGTAGAAATGGATTTATCTAAAAATTGCTCATAAATTTCCCCTGATATATGCTCAGAGGAAAAAAATGTTTAAACAAATTCAGTATGAAAACCCTTAAGATTATTTCTTTCATGAAACAGAGGAAAGGATTCTTTCTTTGACTAGCTATATGAAAGGGGAAATTACAAAGTAAACTGGAAGTTTTATAGTTTTCAGGCAGAAAACTATAAAACAGATAAGTAAAGAGAGGAAAAAATACCTCCTCTTTTAAAAGGCAGGCGTAAAATCATTAATAATTTTCTGTTACGCTATGGCAGACACAGTAACAGAGCTAGTGGATCTGTTTATAATTATAAAATTTGTTTGGAAAAAAGCCTAAACTGATAACTTTTCTTATTAAGCTTCCCACTTCTCTCAGGATTACTCAAATTCCACCACACACCCCCTTATTTTTCCTTCTTTCTCTCTCTCTTTTTTTTTTTTTTTTTTTTTTAAATACACTGAAACCATTGCCATGATTTCCTACATCCTGGCACTGGGAGTATCCCACATTTTGCAGCTGCTGCTTGAATCCCAACTTCTCTCCTTTCTTACAGACGGTTCTTTGAAGCCAAGCCTCTGGCGCACGGGCACGCACGGGGAAGAAGTTTTCGTTGCTGCTGCCTGTAGCACAGCCGCTCTGCGCACGACTCAGGGACTTCACTGTCCAAGGCTTTCACACCAACACGTTGCACAGATACCAAACTCAATGCAAGATCATGTCTTCACACAGCCTAGGAAACGGAGAAAACCCTGTGCAGAACATCCATGTGTGGGAAGTGGCGGGACAGACACGAGGGTGTCGTTTTGGAGACACCAGTGGAGAACCACACTCCCTGTGTTGAGGTCACCCCAGGAAGCCTCCCTTCATGCACTAAGGCTTATGGTGATGTCCAAACACTAAGTATGTTTCCATTTTCTTTTCCAGCAGCGACAGTAACTGCTGATCCAAAGGGAACTTTCAGGAACGTTTCAAAGAGCGGATAATCTAGGTACTGAACACACTGCCCTCCAGCCAAAATCCACTGTTTCCAATAAAAGTCAAAGCCAACCAGTTTCTACATCTTTCTAAATAGAAAAATCAGAAACTCACTAAAAAATTAAAATATTTTAATTTGCTCTCTAGAAAAAAAATAAGAGAACTTCTGAACAATGTAAAAATCAAAAATGTTTTCCAGGAACATCTTTTGACAGAAAATCCTAATCTCTTCCTTATACTTAGCTTTTAATTTCTAGGTTTTTAGATCTTCTCAGTACTAGTTAATTGAGAGATTAATCTAGATTAGTAGCAAAAAATATTTTGAGATCATACAGGGGTGGAATCAGGTCGTACAGCAGCGAAATCTCCTTGCTGGAAATATTCTAGACACCCCTTGACAGGACCCTAAATAACCTCATCTAAGGCTCTGTTTTTAAAAGAAAGCTGGACTAGATAATTTCCAGTGGTCCTTTCCCACCAAGGCTTTTCTATGTTTGTCCATAGCAAGAGTTGCAGTGTTTCAGTCTCTATACCTCTGGTCAATAGATATTGACTAATTTTGTACCCATGTTGAACTTAAATCAATGTATTTTAGATCAAGGGAAGGGGAAAAAACAGAACAAATGGGACAGGGTTCTCTGAGGAAATCCCACATTTTGCTTCCATCTAAATGTACAATTAAAAAAAAAAATCCTTCTTTAACAATAATTTATTTGTAAAAACCTCTCATCAACACTGTAGAGTACCCTTTTTATTTTAAATTAAGCATTAGAAGATATGGATTAAAGTGTTCATAGTTTATTTTACTAGGCAAATTACTTGTATTACTTCATGTTTATTAACCACTATTACATAAAAGTAGCAAGGCTAGATTGCACCTATAAATCTATTACTGGATTCGTGCCAGCAGGGGTGCTGTAAATACCTTACAGGAAATATTGTGGTTCCAAAATAGTTGAAAACAAATAATTTCTCAACTAACAAACTGTTTATTGTACACTGGAGTGGTTGCTACCTAGTGAAGGCTTTTGATTAAGTTACTGTTTGTATTTTCAGAAATGTCTGGATAAGCTGATCTGGTTCTGGCATGCCTTATTATCCACAGTCAAGTTTTAGATATTTCATACTTGAATTACTTTCAGTATCAAATTTACAACTGACATCAATACCTCCAAAAAAACGAGAAAAGGTCCTACATAAACATGGTTACTGGAAAGGAAGAGGAACAACACTGAAGAGAGAAAGTACACCTTCGTTCTCGCTTCTCTGCTTTAGCACAAACCTGTACCCCTCATGTAAACTATGGAAAAGCAAGGTCTGACATTCCAGAAAATAATGATTTTATAGAAGTATCATTAGCACTATTGATCACTCAGGATGTGATTTCAAACGCGTTTCGGTAACCGAGTACACAAACTCAGTCAGTCTTTGATAGAAACTGCGTACATGCTTAAATCTGAATAGGCTCATTGATTTTTTTTTTTTTTTTTTTAGGGCCATGCATTTTGTGAGAAAAGGTTCTGCACACATACAGGTAGATAATTGCACAACCTGAAGTCTGATTCAGTCCAGAAATACACCAGCTGCAGCAGAGATTAATACAGAGTATTGCACCAAAGCACCTTCTTTCCTTGCCTGACCGCAAGCACTCAAGCTGCACCTTTCCACAACACTGCTGCTTCCTGTTCGTACATTTATCTTTAACTCAACACTTACTGATAAGTTTTCTCCCTGCACTTATTTTTTAAAATCTAGAATCCACTTCCAAGCCTTTTTCTCCAGGAAGACACACAAGAAAAACTGAAAAATTACTCGTATGTAAATCTGCTGAGAGTGGCTAATAAAAAACTTAGAGCCTTTTACCCCCTTCATGATTCCCAACTGCCATTTTCTCTTCCGCTGTAGCAATCAGTGAAAGTTTAAAATAAATTCAAGGGTAAAACACAGAACAGAAAGGAAGCAGTTAAAAAAAAGTTAACGAACACAGTTAATTGCTTGGAGTTGTTATTCCCAATTAGATGTTTGGTGCAACACATTCAGCTTTACAAAAGCCCAGACTACAGCTCATCTGTCAAAGAAAAGATGCATTTAGCAGAACCTGGGTGAGATCCCAACCACAAGTAACCATAATCATGCCGGCAGCCACCTTACCAAACAGCTGTTCCAGGGCCTCTGTCCTCAAGCCAGGGGAGTCACAACATTCCCTTCTAGCAGCTACTGAAGTACTGGCAAGTGCAAACATTTAGCCCGTGCGTCTTGACTTTTAGGTCCTACGACATAGCTGCGTGCATGTGCTGCTATCTTCCTCCTTATTCAGCTAAACACAAATTAGTCATGATCTGCAATAATCTAAACCATTACAGCGAGGAGCCTGTGTACAGTATCAGACATGAAGGCCTTAATGCTGACAGTTATTTCAAGAGCTTACTAGAGCATTCATACAAACAAAACATTTGCAAGCCAATTTGTGAGGTTCTCTTAAGAGCATGTAAGGTTCTTCCTTTAAAACAAAATTGATTAAAACATCATTTCTGAAAGCGATTACCATCTAAAGGTAGTTGAGTTCAGCAGATGGACACAATGCTAAAATAAGTGTGATAAATCTTCCGATGACATCAAGGCAGAAAGAGGCCAAAGAGTTTTTTCGGCTCTTCAGTGAAAAACTGAAAGCCCAGTGAATCAGATCCAGAATTCACATTTTTGATCCACATCAAGGCATCATAGTTCCGTCAGGGAACAGAGCTATGACGTTGTTGGCCTAAATCAATATTGGTCTGCTACTTTTGGTAAACCTGTGCTGATTAGTAGGAACTTAGTAGTTGGCCTATAATAACAGTCAATTCATGCAGCAACACAGGACATTTGTGACTTAGCTGGAGCTTTACAGACAAAGCACTTCCTGGCTGCGTTAATTCCAACAGTGAACAAATCAGAAGAAACCATTAACTGGCATACACTCCTAAGTAAATTTGAGTTAATTTGTACTAATACCTATTGCCTTAGTATGTCTTTATTGTATACTAACCTACTAGTATAGTATATAGTTAGTTCCAAATAGCACATTTGAAAGTATATAATCTTCATTTACAACTCCTATGCAGATAGAAAGTTAAGTCAATATTGAGCTTCCACTGCATTCCAGTGACATACAAAAAAAAAAAAAAAAAAAAAAAAAAACAACCAACAGCCATACAAGCTTTGGGTATGTTTTGATTCTCTGTGCTGGTTTTGGCGGGGTAGAGTTAATTTTCTTCATAGTAGCTAGTATGGGGCTATGTTTTGGATTTGTGCTGAAAGCAGTGTTGATAACACGTTATTGCTGAGCAGTGCTTACACAGAGTCAAGGCCTTTTCTGCTCCTCACCCCACCCCACCGGCGAGGAGGCTGGGGGTGCACAAGGAGTGGGGAGGGGACACAGCTGGGACAGCTGACCCCAACTGACCAAAGGGATATTCCATACCATGTGATGTCATGCTCAGCATATAAAGCTGGGGGAAGAAGAAGGAAGTGGGCACGTTCGGAGTGATGGCGTTTGTCTTCCCAAGGAACTGCTACGTGTGATGGAGCCCTGCTGTCCTGGGGATGGCTGAACCCCTGCCTGCCGATGGGAAGGAGTGAATGAATTCCTTGTTTTGTTTTGCTTGTGTGCACAGCTTTTGCTTTCCCTATTAAACTGTCGTTATCTCAACCCACGAGTTTTCTCACTTTTACCCTTCTGATTCTCTCCCCCATCCCACCCGGGGGGAGTGAGGGAGCGGCTGGGTGGGGCTTAGCTGCTGGCTGGGATTAAACCACAACAACCTCTAACTTTGCAAGGTGAAGTAATTTCAGTGAGGAGGTGGGTTGTTTGTTTGGGGTTTTTTTTGTTTTGTTGTTTTTGGGGGTTTTTTGGTTTGGTTTGGTTTTGGTTTTTTTGTTGGGGTTTTTTTTGGGTTTTGTTTTTTTTTTTGGACAACAACTTTTCGGTGTGCTGTAAATAATTCTTAGAAATAGTCACAATAGGTGAGACATTAACAGTGAATCAATCTGCTGCTGTGAACTAGAATTTGTAAAACTGCCCAGAGCAATATGTTTTCGTTTAATATTTAGTTGTCCGAAAACAACAAATTTTTCTTAAAAAAATCTTGGCTACTCCAGCATGAGTTTAGATATCATAGGAAAGATCTTCCCTGTGAAGACGCTAGTGGGAACGTGCTGACTTGTACTAACACAAGTTTTATGCAAGGTCTGAACCCTAAAACAATTTTTTCTATGGTAAGAGCTGAATCTCAAATCAAATTTCTTACTTGGACCCTCAACATTTTAGTGATGTTTGTATACAAAGGTTAAGTTTAATATTAAACTTGAACTATCATGTGAACATCTGTATCAGAGTGCTAACAAAAAACATTGCAAAAATTGAAGAAAAATTATTCTTTGTGTATTCTTGCTGAAACAAAAGGAAGTATGCTTACAAGGCTATAAATACCTGCGGTCTGGAGAGTTCACTGTAAAGTTTAAATAATTACACAGGATAGGAATGTAATGGGAAAAGTGTCTTTCCCGAAACAGATGGCAAAGTAATGTATTCTATACCATTAGCACATTCGAAGGCTCTCTGGGAATTAGTTCAAACAAACTTGGAAAACAAGAATGTAAGCACAGCCAGGGAGAGGAGTTACAACATTGCCCTAATTTGGGAAAAAGGATCGATTGGATAAGAGACCTGGGTCAGTATTGCCTACTGCAAAGACCAGAGAAAGTGAAAGAAATTAAAAACCCATGGAGAACTTTGCTAACTCATATCCATAGTATACACACTGCTCAAAGAGGCTGAAGGGTTCATATTTAGCAATGCAATTGGAGCCAGTATTTTGTTCTAAATGCTATCTTCTCTCCCTCTTTGGTGAAGGGAGGTTATAAAAAGTTCAAGTGGAGGTATAAATATTTTGATTGGCATTTGAAATCCATTTTGAGGCCTTCTGCAAGACTAAGATGCAAAAAGAGATTAATCTTGTCATAAACATTTTTTCATACATATTTATATAGCACATGAAAAGCTGCTTCAAATCTGCTCTGCTATATGTAGGCAAAAATGAGTTTTCCTGCATAAAGATGAGAGGAAAATCATTTCACATCCATCTTTGACTATGTCAGCCATTTCCAGCATCATGGCAATTATTCATTCACAAACTCCATTCCTCCATTTTCTTCTCTTCCTTAGGTAGTGGTGGTCTGCTAAAATCTCTGCGAGTGGTGTACCATGCTCAAGCACTGACAAGAAACCAGGTTACCCAGCTTTCAGCTTATTCAAGAGCTCTTCTCAGGCACAGTAACTCACCCTGAATGGATTATTATTTAGGAGAACAAAAAGTTCTGAATGAAGACCAGGATGCCCTCAAAAAGTGAAGAATTGATAGAGAGGAGAAAGAAGGAAGGGTTTGCATCTTTGCTTTCTTTTTTCCTTTACAATTTAAATTTAAGACATTTGGTAAGCTCTGATGCAACTCGATCTTTCAGCCTTTTATTTCTAACAGTTTGTATTTCTAGCTCAACTTCTACTTGTTCTCTTCTTTTTGCAGTTCCCTGCCAGTTACCACAGCAAATGCTCTCTTAACTCACAGAAGCAGCTTGTGTCTCCCCACTGGCAGCACAACCTTGCTTTTCCTTCTTGTTTTGAAAGCACAATCATGTCTGCACACTTCAGCCTGAGAACAGCAACTCTGTAAGCTCAGTTTCATCTTTCTCTCTCATCTCCTCCAAATCCAGAGATGCAAAAGCCTTTTTTATTTTTTTCCTCTCTTTTTTTTTTTTTCCTTCTTCTTCAATGGAAGCTTGGCCTTGTTACCAAAAATGTCCCAGAAGAACCATTTTACTGATTTTGCCTTATGCTCAAAATCCTTTTTCTTGACAGGTTAAACATGTCATTTGAATTGTGTACACAGCACCTGAGATATGTTCCCTTACTTTCAGAACTGTGTTATAGCTGCAGCCAACCAAATGTCTGCAGAATAACTGTGTAGTTCGACAACTAGTTGGATTTTCTTTTATGAAAGAAAACTCAGAAATATGAGCAATTCTGCTCCGGGGCCACATTTGCAAGTTTTATGCTTCCTAAAATAGGATGCCATGACTTACAAACTAGTTGTCTTTTTTTTCCTTTTTCCTCCTGTGACAGCTGTTGCACTATTACTGGTGTTCTTTTGTGATTTGTCCCCAAGCCTGAAGTCAAAATTAAGTTGTCAAAGAGTAGTGGATTTGACTTACCAGTTCAGCTCTGGGCAGAAAAGCAGCTCTATCAAGCTTGACCTACTGTTAAACATTTGTGGCCAAGAGCCAAAAACCACAATCCTCTGAAAGTTAATTGTGAGGTTTTGTCTTTCCTCCCAACAAATTGCTCAGCAGCTCTTCCCCCACAGGATCACTTAACGAGCAGCTCAGCTCACCCAGAAACATGGAGTTTCATTTTCCTGTGCAAGAACTGCTACTTTGGAAGATGAGATTCACCCTATTCCCATCTAAAAGAAGCATGCACTAAAGGTTTGTACAATCAGCAACCCAGGGATTACAGAAGTGTGTGGTGGGTTGCTAATCCTACAGAGTAGATCACAGCCTAGAAAGTCACAGAAAACAGCAAACTCCATTTTTTTTTTTCCCCTGTCCACTGGCAGACTTCATTACTTTTTCCCCTAGAGTTTCAGAGAAAAATCAAAACCAAACCACAGCTGATCAAGATGTGGTTACATCTAATAACTTGTTACCACTGGAAGAAGGTGGCTCTCCTCTCTTCTTTCCTTTCTGCCAGGCCCTGTATCGCACTGTACTGACCCGGGCACCTGTGGAGACCATTCAGTTCACTTGAATTCATTGAACTATTGCTAAGCCTGGCGACAGGGAAGGTGAGTGGAAATAAAAAGCCAGAAGCAAGAGAAAGAACTAGAGGGAAACAAAGTCCAACCTCCAGCACAAAAGATGTTAACTCAGATCCAAAGCCATCTGATAGGTATTTCTAGGTGGTCATTGTGAAGTTTTCTCAAAAACCATAGAAAGACTGTCTCCGTTATCTACCTGGGGAGCCTGAGATGCCATTACAAAGCTAGAAAGGAAAGGCCACAGCACAGTGAATGCAGGTTGGCATGGGACATGAACACTTGTGCCTGGGTTTGCACAAGCAGAGCAACTTCTTGTATATGCAGTAAAATGGGCCTGACATTTCAAGAGCGCTGTGGAGGACCTGCTAGCCCTTTTTGTTTGTAGTGAGCACTGAAATTAAAGTTTTTTTCCCCTATCAGTAAAGCCAGCTTTTATTAAATTACTCAAAATAAAACTCCCAGTGGCCAGGTAATACAGAACAAAATAAAAAGGGTTTATAAACAACCCTCCCCTGCCAGTTGTGTCCTCACAAGACAGACCCTTTCTTTCAGCTTGGCTTTGTCTCCATCCAGGCTGCATCTCTCACAGCCCAGAGGCCAGGCTCTGCACTGGCTCCTGCTCGCCAGCCACTTCTGGTCCCCATGATGCTGCAGACTCCCTGCATGTGAACTCTCGCCCTACGCTGCCGCGGGCTGGGAGCTTCTCCTCCCTGAGCACATCCACTTGTTTTCAAGGAAGCGTCCATCTCCCTCCCCTCTGCCCACAGGATCTCCATCCAAGAACCTCCAACAAAGAACTAACCAATGGAAGAGATACTTGTCTCATGACAAGAGAAATCAATTTAGCTCAGTGTAAGGATTTTCCTTAAAAGCTCCAAAGACAAGGAAATATTTCCTCTTATTCAGTGTGAAACGTCTACTAGTGTTTCCTCTGGAAGTTTTAATAAAATTAAACAGATCCAGGCAGCAGTACAAACCACAGCAAGCTGCTTCAGCGTGTGCATAACAGTCCCAAACTGGCTCACAGATCATTGAAGATTCACAGAGACTGAATTATCCCAGGCTTGCTGATACCTCAAGTTAGGAAAAAAAAAAAAAAACATTTCTTTTTCTCCCCCTCTATCAGTCCCCAACTCACTCAATCTTCCTGGACCCCATCTTGCTTTGCAAGTTCCAGTAACATGTGGCAGCACATTATCTTTGTTTGAGAAGAGATCTGCTCAGCAGGTCTTTCAGGTCTGCTTTTTTTTCCCTGAGACTGTGAAAGTTAGATTGATTTACACTGGTACTTCGGCCAGTCCCTGGCTTCCCATTTGCTTCTTCACAGATTTTATGAAGGACATGAACTGCATGGCTGCCAGACTTTTATGACTTCATCTGTAACATTTACCATGTGCCTTTCCCAGTTTGAGCTTGTTTACTGCAGTGTCAGTCTCCGCCAGAAAAGGTGAAGGTTATTTTATGGCTACGCGGATGATTGCCTTGCACTCTGTGCTGTCAGTAATGTCCCCTGATTTGCCACGCAGCTTCCCGAAATACACTTTCCAGGGATTCCTGATGACTTCCCATGCTGTTCGCACTTTGCCATCTGCTGCCCCGACACCACTGTCACAAGGCATGGGTCTTTTGGTGAGATGGAGCGAGAAAGTTCTTTTTTGCATTCCGTTTCTCCTTTGTTTCTGTCTGCCTCCGAAGCCATGATTTTTCACATTCTGGAGACTTTCAGAGGGTGTGATACAGAAAATAGCTCCTGCATCTACAATGGACGCTGCCCAAGTCGCAATGTCGTGACCAGCACAAAAAAAGGCAGGACAAGGGTCTAGGCAAGAACAGGAGATAAATGATGAAGGAAAACATCCCCCTATAAGGTCTATCATAACAACACTAACTTTCTAACAGAGACTGCTGTATATAGTGGAAGGTAGCAGTACTTGTAGCAGAAGAGAGGCTTGGGTTACAAAGAGCCACTAGGACCAGGGAGATGGAAAAAGTCAGTTACTAATTGAGGGATTTGCAAGGTTTCCATGGCTGCAAAAAAGAACTCGCAGAGCATCAAAGAGACAATCCAAAAACTGCCTGCAGAGTCACTGCAAGCAGCCCCATCTCTGTTGGGAGAGCGAAGGGGAGGAGCTGTTGCTCATGGCCACGGGCAGTGCTTACCATTATTGCCCGAGTGCAAACGCTGTCTCTGCTCCTGACAAGGCGACGTTGGTACCCTCCACTCCTTTTTTACAGCTTAATATCTTATTCTGAGCTGTGTTTCACAGCTGCAGCATTGCATGGAGGCCACAGCTCCTCGAAATTTCTTTGGTATAATAATTAAACTGTGATAGACCCCTCCTAACGTCTTGACTGAGCTGCTTTTTCAGAGAAAACAATTCTTCAGTGCTTCGGAGAAACGAACTGCAGGTCCCAAAGAAATTCCCTGAAGGGCTTAAAATTTTTTCAAGAATAAATATGGCCTCCAGATCCTAAGTAGCATATTAAGTAAAAATGTAGTTAAGTTTGTTAATTGTGTCATACGTTATTGAAACACTTGAGAGAATACTGGAGTTTTCCAGTAGTTATTTAAGTCTGCATCCCTACTGTTCTTTGAAAGTGATTATCAACTTATTTCTTCCCAAACTATTATCATAGTCACAGTTTCCTTGTCACACACTGCTCAGACAAATCTGACACATGAATGG
The DNA here is from genome assembly GCF_000690835.1 of Fulmarus glacialis. Taxonomy (NCBI): domain Eukaryota; kingdom Metazoa; phylum Chordata; class Aves; order Procellariiformes; family Procellariidae; genus Fulmarus; species Fulmarus glacialis. Next base: position 11,046 of record NW_009192728.1, read on the forward strand.
AAAGATACTAATCATTTACAAAGTGGAACATTTTAACCTCAGAATAGTGTGCATGCAAGTTGTGCATGAACATAGGTATTTTAGAGGTATATCAGAGAAATTGGGGTATCATATGCGACATTATTTCCTATGCCCTTTCTGTTTAATTCAGCAGAAAAAGTATGTCCGAATCTCGTATTGTGGATGTTATTAACGGGAAAGGTGAAAAACACTGAGCACTTACAACCATTCTCAGAAATAGTTCAAATAAAATAATTGTCAAAGTGTATGAACAAAGTATTTTCTGATGTGCTATTCTTCCTGCTTTCAAGTATATTCTGTTTCTTCCCTCACCTGCTGCTCAGGTGCACATTTATCATGCCCCATTTTCATCTCAATTCTTTTATTTCATGACTGTTATAAAGATGTACAGCAACTTAGAGGAGTTGAGTGGTGTCTGAGAGCAGATTATAGCTGCTTGGCAAAATACTGTCTTTATGATTAAGATTTGTACAATTGCTGTGTAAAAATATAAGTTAACAAAACAACACCTTTGCTCATGAGCATATTGATGGGAGCAGCCCTTGGGTGAGGGTGATCATTTATACGACACTTGCAAACTCCATGAAACAATTTTATAATTAGAATGGCTTTTTCAGCAGTACTTCAATATCCATTAAAATGCAGCCATTTTCAGTGCTTTTCTGTGCTCCCTGCAACAAGCCCCAGTACATGAACCCAGTAAGCCTGTGAAAAACAGCCCAGCATTTTCTGTGTGCCCCATATAATTGCTCAGGGCTCAGGTATCCTCTCTCTTGTTATAATCTATCAACTCTTGAAGTTTCATCTCTTTCCATTCATAAGACAACAACAGAGGGAATGATGAGCCTTTCCCGCTTCCTCCTGATAATTTCAAATTACAGATATCAATCCCACAGCTACAAACTAGAAATATATGATTTTTAAGTTGTTTGGTGTTTTGGGTTTTTTTTATTATTATATGGGAAAGTTTAATAAACCCATAGCTAAACCAAGTGAACATCACATTTTTCATATAGCAATTTTATTTTGTGTCTAACAAGATGCTTTTTGCCTCCTTTCCAGGTTTTCCACCATTTTCCAAATGAAGTGGGATGTTACTGTTAACTTATAGATTTTTTAAATTATTATTATTGAGGACATGGGAGGCATCTCTTTTTGTGTATTTTGAAAGTAGGTGGAAATTATCTTAAATTTCAAAATAAAAATATCATTACAACTCCATCACAAATTCAGTATTACTATACAACTATCAAGGAATATGTACATAATTTTATACTATATCTTTCTCCCTGCCTTCCGGAAACAAGAATTTCAAGATCAAGTCAGGGAAGAACCCTGAGCTCAGTTATCAAGAAATAGCAAACAACTCAAAAAAGACTGAACATGAAAAGCACATTAATCTTCTCTTTTGCAAGCATTCAGAGTAATGGACAGTCAGTGAAATATTTCCTCTTCTCTGAAAAGCAGCCTGTTAAGTGAGACACTTGATAGAAAACATTTTTAAGTTTTAACTAACATGGCTTTATCCATGGAGCTAAGATAAGGACTGAAATCAATTTAGAAGAGCGAATGTAAAGCTTAACACCAGAGAAGCAGCATCTTTCAAACTAACCCTCACTCACATTCTAACACTGACCATCCACCTCCTATTCTCATTTTAAGAGGAAACCTGAAGAGGACAGTTTTACTCTTGGACATTCCTGACAACGCTGCAGAAGCACACAGGCAGCCCCAGGACCTTCCCAACGTGGCAGAAGATAAACAAAGTGTGACCACTTGTGCTGAAAAACCAAGAAAACATGAAAACCTGCAGGATTTCTCAGCCTCTTCTCCCTAAAACCTGTGTGGGTTTTGTGACGAAATATATGCTTAGGTGCTTAACATATAGGAACATGTTACGATGTTGACTTTGATGGCATGCAAGTAAGTATCCGCACTGTTGGCTAGAACGGCCTGTCATTGTCAGCAAGAATCACTTAGCATTAGCCGTCCCTACAAGAACAGTACCATTTGTGAAAGCTATAAAAACCTTTTTTGTTCTATTGTTCAGTTCCCTCACTCTACAGAATGAGATTTTAGCTTTTGTTATGAAGTCATTACTAGGAAAAGGATATATAACACCTTCTCCTCTTAAAATAATTGATAGTATAAGAACTGTCATTGTTGTGACTGGCAGGAACAGGAATGACAGACAAATGGGATTTGCACCTGGAAATTCTCTCTTGAACATGTTAGAGCTACTCCTTTCCTCACAACAGGGGTGAAAAGCATAGTGCAAAAAATGTAGCTGTACGTGTATACACTCCATAAATCGCAATCTTGAGGATCTTTTCATACTTCGAAGCACAAGGATTCTTATATAATCAATTCTGGTATTGGTCACTTACTTTTTGTTGAGGTCATCAGACAGCTGAAAAGAAAAGATTTGTTTTGTACTGGAAAACATGAATTCTGAGATTTATTCCCAAGTTACAAGTTTCCTGTGTCATTCTGGAAACACACCATTTAACATGCATCTCATTTCCTAGTCTGTGAAATGGATAGTGATATTTTTGACCAAGGCTATGCTTTGGATGTGCCTATGAGTATATTTCAGTTCATTTATGAAATATGTAGTCACTATGTGATCACTGAATAAAAGCTCAGATATAAAAAAAAAAATATCAAGCTTCTCTAACACAGGAATTGTGAATACATAACATGACATCAAAAAAAAATCTGGAAGTCTAAAATGTTGCTTCTATTGAGAACAACTATGTTTTCCCCACTGCTTTCAGCTTGTGATGGACTTCTCTTTAGGATCATAGAGAACCTCTCATAACTTTAATATATGTATACTTCCCTTCTCATTTTAGTATTTAGTCATTTTCAGAGAAGCCATGAGCAACCGAGTTAAATATTCAGGTATTTTAACTTTTCTTCAAAGCCTGAGAGAACTAGAGAAAATTAAAAACTAAATACAAGAAAGGTCCATTGATAAACGTACATTGTGATCATTCTAGTATACATTGCCTGAGATTATCACCTGAGGAAGCAATATTTTTCAGTCACGCTGCTTGCAGTGTTTTGATATATTTCAGAACAAAAAAGCTTACTTATATTACTTTGCTCCGAAGTTTTAGCTTGGAAATAAAAGAGCAAGTTCTTGCAGTTGCTAATAAGTCCTTAAACTCATGCATAAACATTCAGCTAATTCCTGGAGTCATATATAAAGACAGGATAGTTTGCAGCTGTGAATTGTAAATGCTTCTGAAAAAAACACTCAGTGTTTCCTGAGACCAAACCCTAAATTGACTTGTTATGCTCTACTATGGTGCATATATGGCTGTTAAATTCATTACTGCATTTGGTGCGGTTTCATTACAGCAGCAACAATTTAACACCCTGTAGTGGCAATTCTAAATAGAAAATTAAATTATACATCTGCTTTAGTTCAAGCTATGAAAACTATCTATATATAGAACAACATAAAATCTCTTTGAATAATAGGTTTACATGGGTATGATTTTTTTCATAGGTATTAAAACTGGTCAACTTCAGTAAGGTAAGAGAGGGGATGAGAAAAATCCTATACAAAAGCTATTGAACCTGATAGGTAAAGTACTGTCCAAGGGCAATTGTATGAACAACAAGAGTGATTAAGGAAATGGAGAGCCATAGTAGAAAGGCTCAAAACGCTTACTGATTGATTACTTCAGAGATGAGATTGATTACCTTAGACAGGAGATTTAAGAGAGCTATGTTGAAAACATACAAAATAACGAGTGGTGCGCAGAGGTTGTGAACTTTCATCCTCCTCAGCTCACCAAGCAAAGACCAGGCGAGATGAGCAAGGGCACAGGGCTGGGGCACACACAGGCACCCCGCTGCACCCACGGGGCCCTCAGCTCCGCAGGCACCAGCCACAGCACCGGGCACAGGGTAGGTAACCCCCCAACAAGTAATGCCTGAAGGACACAGCCTCCACATGCTGCATGATTTCTTACACCTTCTTCAAAAATTTGTATGTGCTGGAAGCATCCTTGTGGAGACAACACACTGCACTTAGTGACAAGAAGTTTGATTCAGTATGGTTATTCCCATCTAATGACAGATAAAAGCAGTGAGAATATGACTGTTCTGTATGAGACAAGAAATGGAATAGCTTTTAAACATGGCACAGCATGGAGTGATACAGGTAACAGAGCCAGGCAGTCCTTAGGCTCTCCCCAAACCTTGCTGTGGAGAGGCCACTCACCACTCCCAGGTGCCACGGCTGCTTTTCATTTCACTGCGTCCTTAGCTATACTCATGTTTGCAGTTTTCACTGCATCCTTAGTTATACTCCCCAGCAATGGCAGGGACTTCAGGGCCATCTCCACTGAACCATTTCCACAGCCACCAGTGTTTGCACTAACACCACTAGTGCCCAGATATTTTAAAAATATGAGATTCCATTGAAAGTTAGGAAAGGATTTTGTTTTAGCAAAAAAATCCTTCAGGTGGCCTGCAACCCACAGAATGAGATAACGCTCAAATTCTGCAGTTGGAGCTTTTATCCAGCTTAACAGAAATTACCAACAGCATATCACAGGGAGGCAAAATGTTGTTATTTAACTCGGTATGATTTCTAATGCAAAAACATAAACAAAGCGACCTTTTTGACAATTGATCATGCAATAAAAGCAGCAAGTATGCTCATAGTAATACCTTCCTGGCATCATGGTATGATGTTTACAATTATATTCTTCAAGCTCTTCCAAATCACTCTCAAAATGAGGCTAACAGATACCCTGGCAGGTTAATAGGACAGCTCTGCTTTCAGATGCTCATGCCAAACAGGTCATCCGTGGATATTAACAGCTAAGAATAGCACTATTAGGTTAAATTGCATATTCACCAGAAACACATTAAACACCTTGCCCTTAGTAACAGGTTTTTCTCTTTTAAAGATAATTATTTTGTAAACTATTTACGGGAACTCAGAGACTAAAGTCAAGGAGGTTGTTAGGCTGCTTGTGAGCTTGTCTTTTCCTGTGTTTTGTTCTGAGAATTTGATTAAGGACAATGACTAAAATTACAGGAATAAGACATTTCCCTTCACTGGCTACATGTATAGATTTTTAAGGACAGAAGGCAGCATTATATTATCTCATTTGACCTCTCTTAAACACAATTTAAAGAACACTGGTCTGAACCTGAACCTTACTTTCAAATAAAACAGATCATCTCCTGTTGTTCAGGGTGGAAATCACGGGAGAAATTACCCTGCTGTGCAAAAGCAGGGGAATTATCCAGAAGAGCAAGAGATGCAGCAGCTGCAGCAGTCCTCAGCCCAGCAGGATGGAGCACTCCGCTTCTCTAGCAGACACGTGGAGACCAAAAGGAGACCACCTACCCTAACACTACAGGGTAGTGTGGAGTTTGACAGAGCATCGCAGGGTACCAAGATGTAAGCATTCAGAGATTAAAATAACAAGACAGAAGCACAGCTTCCTTTCTCGTCAAGTCCAAAACAGACACCGACCATGTCTCTCAGAACATGTCATCTTGAGTTTTGACTGAATCAAGTGCTTTTCACACCATTTTAATTGAATGACTGTTTCTGATGAAACAAGTTCGTTCAAAAACAAAGGGGAAAGACAACAGCGCGAAGAATAAAAATCAGTATTTACTGGCCTAAAGACCTGCTAACTAGTCTATATCAAACATCCAATCCAATCCAGCTTGTATCTGGCAAATACGAAGCATATGAACTATGTAAAACATGAAACACCAGTTGAGTAGTGAGATTGATATGCTTCTCCCAAACACTTTTCCCTCAATTACTGTAGCATAGCTATTGAGGTAAAAAGGTGAGGGCAATTTTATGCCTATGGAGCCTCATCCTATCCTGTTGTGCTCCGTGTGAATGCCACAATGCGTGCCTGCAAAACTTCATCGATTTCTGCAGGACATACATCTTGCAAGGGGATGCAGGACAGTAACATGTTTTGAAGGTAGGACTAGATAGCAAAGGCTCACTATTTGGATACCAGAAGTTACGGGGGTTTTTTTGATCACAGGACGTCTCCCCTCTTTCCAATGCATAAGACTGCATATGAGCAATGCGGTTTTTTTTTTTCTTTCATGGCAAACATCCCTCTCCGCAGGCTTGCAGGTGTGCTAACATGCACAGGGGATGATTACAGGAAGGCTGAGAGGAGGAAGGACAGCCTTCGCAATGTTGCCTAGCTTTTCACATACCATCTCAGAATTAGTGAGACTGAAAAAAGTCATAGGTGAGGAAAAATCTAGATACTGACGCCAATAACAACCTGCCTATTTTCACAGCTTAGATCTCTTCAAGACAATACTGAAAAAGAAATTAACTCAGGATGACTCAACCACCTGCCTAAGTGCTGCTCTACATAATAGCCATTCTGCCTGAGATGGGCAGCAGTTCGAAAAATAACAGAGTAATGGTTTGGTGTCCACAAATACAAGAGGTGATGCTATTATTTCAGAAGTGCTTGCATCCTCTTGCCCATCACAGTGTAAAACATCACAAATAAAAGCCATTTTGTCCTGAAGAAAGAAACTTTAAAAAAAAAAAAATCCAAATTTGTCATAGGCAATTTATTTAGAACAGCTGAAAGAAAAGCTATGTGGGAAAGACAGTGAATGATCTTGTTAAGAGCCTCTGGAAAAGTACTGGAAGATGCTCTTGTCTGCTCGAAAGAAAATTCTCATCAGGTGCAAGTTTACTTCCCAAAAAGTCAAGATGAAAGCTTATCGGATTGGCAATGGATTACCTTACTTACAGCCATGTAAGTAATTTAGTGACACTGTGTTGAAATAAGATAAGACTGGGAGTAATTAGATACTTATTTAACAGACAAAACAGCAGAATACTGCATGGAACACAGACTTTCCACCATCTGCTACAGGCCCTTTAAAGGTCATCTGGATCACCTGAAGTACACTTGTGCCTGGTAAGCTTAATTAAGAGCTCAGTGTAGAGTTTCACAAAGAAAGAAATCACTAATGCTCCAGTCAGAAACACGCAAATACATATGTGTTTAGCTTAATGCTTTGCAAAGCTATTCTTGACCAGAGGATTTTACCTTATTATGATTGTGCAAATCTTGAAGGGGCTCACTAGAAGACGCTGGTGTATTACCTCAGTGTTCAGATATTTTAAAAAAAAAAAAAAAGAAATCAAGTCAGCACTACGAGGTCTCAGTTAGTATTTCTGGAAGTCTCTTTTCTTTAAGAGAAAAAGAGGTTGCTGATTTCCGATAGCATTTCCTTGAATCCTGTAAAATCTGGACTGGTGACACTATGCCAAAACAAAGCATGTTCCCATTCTGTGTTTTTAATGCCATATTAGCATCTTTTGCTAATTCAGTTGCCTCTGACCTCCAGCAGTCCTTCCTTCCTACACCAGGAACTGCGGGCAGACTATCAAACCAAACCAATAAAATGCCTTCCTTCCCTCTTGACCACTTGGTAGTAAAGTATAGAAAAATTTGCCAGCTTTGGGAAGTGGAGTCAAATTCTTGCATTCAAAACACAAGTGAACCAGATTTGGCCAAGCCTGAAGAAAAGTCTGTTTACCCAGCTGTAGAGCAACGACTCTTGGACAAGACAGTACAGGTCCAGACTCGTTCCCACTATAGTAGCAACAAAGTGCTCATGAGGCACTTTGGCTGTGAACTATACATTCTGCCCCTGTGAAACCTCAGTGCAGTAAACCTGCTGGACCTCAGCCCTTCTGAAGTAAACATCATAAATATGTCTCTTTTCAAGGACATCTTTGGCTCATGATGCACCGGGGGGGGGGCGGGGGGCGGGGCACGAATCTGTGCTTTGTGGAGCCAGCAGTACAGCTCCCACTGGTGACACTGGTGAAAGACATCTGAGAAAACTCGAAAATACTGATGTTCTGGCAAGTACGTTTTAATCCCACCAACACAAAGACAATATCATAATCTATCATTATCATCTGATACTTCCTTCTCTTCTTTTTCCATTTATTCTTCCTCTAGCATTGCCAGGTAGACGTAACTTCAGGTTCTACTAATGCCAGTGAAGCTTTTCTGAAGTCTCTCCCTGCAATACACCCAACTGATGACGGAATTATTTGCCAACTTCTTCAGTTGATGTGGAACTCAGGTTCTCATATACTGTGTGAAATATGAATGCGTTTGACATACTGTGTTATTATCACTTCAATCATTAAAAGAAGCAAAAAAAAACCCCCAAACCCCACATCCAGTTAAAACAAAGTGATTTGTTCTTCAAAATAGCCCCATTTCTGTAAATTACTCTGTGATGGTTCAGATATCACTTGCCTAAAAACCACAGGCGGAATCAAGCACACATATATTGTATGCAGCCAGACAGAGTAACATACCTAGAAGTGAAAAATCCACATGCATGTGCCTCAAACCACTTAAATATCCTGGAATTATTTTTCTGCTTTTTTCAGTCATAAGAAAGTTTTTCCAACTTTTCTCCTTATAGACTGTCAGAAGTGTTCAAGTACTCTTCTTAAAACTTAAAATTATTTTTAAGAATCTTACTTGAATGTATGACATTTTAAAGTTAAGTACTCAAGTTTTTCAAAGTTACAGCACACCAATATTAAAATATAAGCCATTAAAAATGTAAAAGCAAGAAAAGGGATCAGTGTGATGTTTTTAGTAGAGATGAATATCCTTAATCGATTTAAGTCTAACATCTAACATTATTCCTTTAGATCTTTCTTGATTTTAAAACAAACATGAAGTTATGTTTGGGATTGAGCTGTTATAGCTCGAGATCTGTCATAATAACACGAAGAGTAGCTGGTAAATTAAGAAAAACAGTTTTGCTGTTGAAGTAGGTAAGTGTTCTGTATCCGAAAGCAATATCCAGCTCTGAATGAAAGGGCAAAAAAGCTTTTCTTAACAATGCAAAGTAGACAAGTGCAAAAACTGAGTGCCACAGCTGCAACGTGTGGCATATATAATTAACAAATCTAAACTACTTGGTACAGATCTGAGTACATCATGCCACTCTGAAAACTACTGCCTCTCTTGTGAGCACCTCTAAGACTAATCATGGCAACATTACCAATTTATTGCAGAGCTTTATTCAACGGAGATGAACCCCTTTCCTACAGGACAGTAAGACCTGCATGCTCCACTGGCAGCAAAGACATCAGCCTGAGCAGCCAGATGTGTAGCCTGAGCACAGCAACACGGTCCCTTATTCCTTGTGAAATTTTATTTCGTGGGATCATTTCAACACAGTAATGTGCCACTGTGTCTGAAGTCAACAGATTGGACTTCAACACCTCCATCCAGGAGGCCCTGAAGAATGCTGACATATTGCAGCAGTTGGGGGTTTATTCTGTCCCTTGTTTTTATTTTCTCCTTCTACCTTCACTTTTGTAACTTGATAAATGTTACCTCCTCAACAGTAACCAGCACTTCAATAAAGTGGGGAGAAGGGAATCGGAACCATTTCCTTTCACTATATATAGTAAGATATACCTTTAAAAAAAGATCTTTCTGACTTGGTCCAGGTTTTCTTACGTCATCCCCAACTGCTTTTACTATATGAGGCTTTACAGCTACAAAATGAGTATATTACACGCATTATATACGCTGACTTTTAGACAGGGGCAACTGTATTTTATTCTTTGCTGCAGTGTAATACTGAAGCATCCTCTCCAGAGGACAGCCTTCCACACCACAGACAAGTATTAATAGCTAAAGTTGTAGTTCATGACATATCTCTTAGATTCACTGTATTAGATATATGTGAACTTACCTATGATTTTACTGGGTTTTAAGAGACACTTGCAAGTGCTTTCATACACAGGCTTGCTACAGACTATAGTACTGCTTACGGGTTTAGATGCTTGTTTTATTACTGGAAATATTCAGGCTAATAAAATAAATTCCAAAAGATTTCTGCTTCCTACAGTTCTGGGCAGGCTAGGCATCACAGAAATACACACTTTCAGGTTTTTTTAAGCCTGCTTTCAGAGCCAGACATTTCTCTCTACAACCTGCCTTTATGCCATGTTGTTCCAAAAGATGCAGAAAAGCATTGACTTATGTTTTATAGTATAAAGGATGCCAGCTGCAAATATAGAGCAAATGACAAACCAAAAATACAAATCCTTTTGTCAAAATGAAAGTCAAACTGAGGGATCTTAAGAGACAAAATACATCTCTTGCGTTAGATGTTAAGCATGAAACCCATACGAAGAAAGGCATGACAAAATTCTCTTGAAAAAATCTTATAATAACAAAGATTTACATATAAGTTTTATGGAGCGGTTCGTTTTGAGGGCGCCC
>NW_009192729.1:0-11960 GCF_000690835.1 Fulmarus glacialis
TGATTCTATGATTCTATGATTATTCCTTGGCAGCATCTTGGCTAAGAGAAATGCCCACCTGGACTGTGTCCTCTCCTGTGTTCCCGGTTTAATCAGCTATTGGGTCGTGGTGGCCACTGGGTGCTTAAATGTGGCTCATCATCCTGAAGATGATGAATTGGAAACTTGGGGGGGGGGAAAAAAAAAGTCTGTGTTCACATAACAGGGACAAATTACTTACCCTGGGAAGATTTGTTGTGGTGCTGATCTCTCCAGCATCGCTCATTCCCCTCTAATAGCCAGCTCAGAGCACAGCGGCACAAAACCTCATCACTGATGGGTACAGAAAACAGAAAAAAGGGAAAAATGTTTGCGTTCGGAAAGCTGAACGGGAGAGGGTGATTGGTTTGTAGTTTTATTGATACAGCTGATAACACAGCCTGGCTTTTAGCAGAAAAGCACGTAGGTTACACAGCCAGTCAGGGAAAATTCAGGGAAGGTTTTTGTGGTTTTCCTGCTTGTCCAGCAGAATTTGCAGTGCCGTAGGGACGCGGGGAGCTGGGCAGCGCGAATGTTGTGCTCTAAAGAGCAGCATATCAAATGACTTTTTAGTTATGCCCAGCTGAAAAGGCAGTCTTGGCAGCCAGCTTCACCTCCGATATTAGCTGGGTTTTCACCTTTTTAGTGGAGATGAGTGCTGAAGTCCCCAACGTTGGTGGGGAAATAATTTGGCAAAAGCCAATTTTGAAGTGCCAGTGGAAGAGAGGGTTTTCTTTGGGCAGTTAAAGCCATTCGTTGTTGCCTGTTTTCTTTTGTTTGGCTTTGCAGTCCCAGAAATGCTAGCGGCTGCTTTCTGCTGACCCTGGGCTCATGGAAGGGGTCTGTTAAAATGAAATGGCTTTGGGAGCGGGTAGCAAAGCTGCACAAGAAACCATGGCCAGCAGGAAAAGGAACCTATAGGATGCAATTAAAGCAGGTTCGACCCCCTGCTCCAGTGAGCAACTTTTTGCTGTACTTATAAAGAGGAGGACAGGGGTGCTATTAAATCTTCTCATTGGAACAGAGTATCAAAAAGCTACAAACCCCGTCCCTTTTTCTTTTGAAGACACGAGCAGGGAATTAGTAGTGGATCAGGTTGTATACTGTTATTCCTCATCTGATGAAAGCTGAGGTTACAATGGTTGCTCTGTTCTGCTGTGCTGAGTGGGACCCATTATTTTCTGTGCACGTTAATGTAAAGCAGATTGCATCTCCCGGCGCAGGGAGGGCTGGAGGAAGCAGTCACACACCGCTCAAGTCTCATTAGCTTAATGCTGCCTAATCCCCGCGGGTCTCGTCCCTCCATGACTATTGTATGCCCCTGCAGGGAAGCAGGACGGTGACAGTCCAAGGGCTTTCTTGGCCAACGGAACGTCTGTTTATTGACAATCCCGCAGAACAGAACTTTTTTGGCTCGATAGATGTGCAAATTACAATTAGAAACTGATAGCAAGGTCAAAACATCAGGTGAAAGGCTGTCTCAATTTGCCTGTCTCCTCTTCATTTGGCAGCCGGTTACTCTTGCATCAAGAGCTTCTCGCTGTGTGGCTCCTGCTGACAGAAATGCCTGGGTGCCCTGTGGTCTGTCAGTCACAGCAAGAGCCGGGGGGGGCAGTTCCTGACCCCCTAGACGTGGTTGGAGGACACCAGCCCCATAGCTATGGGATGGCTGCAGGTTGGTCTGTCCTCCACCCAGGGTGGGGGAAGCGGTCCGTGTCCCCCCCAAAAACCAGCTGTCTGAAACGTGTCGGTGGTCAGGTTGTAGGTGGTTTCCCTTTGATCCGCCTGTGAGGGCATCAGGACCCACGCCGGGATTCAAACCCTCTCTTTGGACACCGGAGCTGTCGGGACGGCGGTGGGAAGGGTTTGCCTTGAAAGGGAAGATGTGCCAAGGATTGGTGGGGCAAGGAGAAAACGAGGGGTGATATCAGCTCCTGGCCCCGGAGAAAACGTCTTCCCAAAGAGCGTAAGGGACAAGCAGGACCTGGGAGCCGGGCTGGCGGCTGCGTCTCGTGCTCTGGCTCTCGTCAGAGCAGCAGAGGCAAGAGGGGACCTCTGCCTGCCTAAACTCTTCCAAATGTGATCTCTGCTCCAATAAAATAAACAGTTTAGGGAAAGCAAAGCCCCAGGCACACACTTTGGCAGCTGATCACTCCCTAATTGCAGGAAGAGCAGTTGGGAGAAGGGGTTTTTTTTCTTCTTTGGGCTGGTTTCTGATGAGAAAACTGGGCTGGAGGATCAGAGTTGAAGCTTCTCTCCCCTCACCCCCGCCCCAGCAAAAATCCTGTTTTCTTTCCCGTTGTACTAATGGAATTCAACTTATTTCAAGGAACAGGAAACACAAACAGCCTCTACAAAGTGTGAACCTCAAACCTTCAGCGAAAGCCTGTTCAGTTTGATACGTGTGGTTCTCTGCAAACTTTTCCTGGGCTTTTTTTGTTGTTTGACAGCACCAGTTTGAGGGCTGGGAGAGGGTTTTGGTGGGCAGAAGTAAAGCAGAGCTGATGCCTCTCAAGCCGCCCTGCCTGACTGTGGGTGTTTCCCCCACACCAAAGCTCCCCGGGCCCCGGAAAGGGATGGAGATAATTAACAACAGCCCTTTTCATCTGTAAATAGACAAGATGTGTCAAAACTCATTTCTTTTTCTCTAAAATTTGTGGCGAGGGGGACAGAGAGGGAGCAGCCACGCTCTCCCACCCCACGTTGGGGGTCACATCCAGCCTGCTTGCAGGGTTGTTCCTTGCAACAATAAGACAAAGCGGTAACGAAACCAAAGGGAGAGGCTGAAATGAAGGTTTTAAGGATAAACCGTCCATCCCGGTTTTGCAGAAGGGGCTGGAGCCCCAGCCAGCGCTGCCTTGCCGTGCTCCATCCATTCCCACAGGTCTCCCATCCCTCACCATCGCAGCCCCTTCCTCTTGTCCCCCCTCTTTCCTTTTTCCTCCTCTTCCTTCCAACTCACCGGTTTGGAACTGTTTTAAATGTATTGGCAGCAAATTGTATGTTTTTCTGAGCAATTTACTAGTGATTCCTCTTCCTTCGGCCTCTTTTCCTTTGGACGCTGAGGACTACAACGCAATTCAAAGGTTCTTTTCCCAGTCAAACCAGAGCACATCAGCTTCCTTTTTTTCTAGTGGGGAGTTGCTCATGTAAATCCAATAGTTACTTGGGTATTTTTTATATACTCAATCATAAAAGTCTCTTTCCCAGAGTCTTTTCAGACTTTTTTTTCCCCGTGTTAGAATTTAAAGAAAACGTTGTTTATTTTATTGCAAACCATCGTTTGTTATAATGCAAACTTGAACAATTACTTATTCTGGTCCAATTCTCTTCCAGGAGGTCATTTACAGAAGCAACAATCCCAATATGTTGTTTTCTTTTAAATTCTTGATTGTTTTTCTGTTGGCACTTGTGCAAATTGCCTTTTCTGCAAATGCATGTTATTAGTGGGGCGTCAGCTGCAGTTTCTTATTACGCTGGAGTGGAGTTGGTTGGAAATATTCCAGCACCGTTTCTCTATAGGAAAATGCAGGTTCCTTGAGAGCAAAATGTATCGTAGGAAGGCATATATAAATACATTTCATTTTGGGGAGGATGGGGAAAGAAAAATGGAGTACTCCAACAGCAGGATATTTACTTTTTTTTTTTTGCAATAAGTTAAATAGAGTTATAATTATAGCGAAGCATTTTGATGGATCCCAAATGCTTATTTTTAGAATTTTGTTTAGCAGGAAATTAAAACAAGTTGGGAAAAACCCCCATTCTTGTAACACATAAATGGTGGTTCTCATACAGAGCAAAAGACCATTCACTAAATATTTGAATCCAGCCTCCTCGGCTCTGGACCATGACGAGGAGCTGGCTGTGCGGCAGGCAAATGAGAGCAGTTCTTCTGCTTAATTATCCCTACTGGAGATATTTATCTAGTTGCTTCTTCGAATAACACTACTTCATTTTCCAAGACGCTTGTTGCTTTTAAAGGTTTAATTGGGTCCTTTTCCTAAATACCACAGAGATGCCGTGAAATTATGACGCAGCAGTAGTCTCGCAGCTGTAGACTGGTGAAAAAACGGTTTGCTGATGGAACTTGTCCACGGGAAGGCGTGGGTGCTATTTTGGTCCATCCCAGGCGTTTTGTTTGATTTAACCTTACCACTGGACCTTCTCTCGGGATTACCATCGTAGGGCCCCATCCTGGCTATAGGTCACCAAATATCCACCAAGTGCAGCTGCTTCTCCAGCAGCCCGGGTGTGAGCCCCAGCAATTGGACCCAGATGGACTTTCCTTGAGTTCCTGGGTAACGGATCGGTGACTTCCACTTGGCCAATGTTAGCGGGTCAAATTTATGTGGTTTGGACTGCAAACCAAAAACATTGCGCATTTTTTTTCCCCCTCTTTTAAATTCGTTTCAATAACTTGTTCAATGTGTCTGGTTCCTTTTTGTATACTGATATTTTTCTCCTCAGCTTCCAAAATCAACGCAGTCTTTGCACTTCCCACAGCCCACGTGCCCAGGAAAGACAGTGCAGAAGCCAGTCCCTGCCTGCAGTTTTTGCCCGAGCTGCCTGACCTTCCTTCCCCTTGGTGTCCCTTCTCCTCTGTGCTAGCGCGAGGTTGAGGCACGTCAACCTTAGAAAGGAACTAAATATCGCATTGCCAAAATGCTTAATGGAAAGAAAATTTCTGTCCTTTATTTCCCTTCCTCAGAACGATGCTCTAGGGTGGAATTAGAGGCATTTTGGGAGACGTTAAAGGAAATTAAGCCACCCAGCCCCAAACAGAGAGTCTTCTGTTTCTTTCGTTCTCTGTTCTCTTCTTCTGTGCTGTGTTTCTCCCCAAAGAGATGCTGCACCCAAAATATCAGATTCCTTCCTCCACACGAGTATTATTTTGAATATTAGGATGCTTAGGTGCGTTTAGAGCTGGATCCGAGTCTTTAAAGTTGGAGTGCAGCTGTCTGAAGCTCTCAGATAACTCAGCCCACGTGACGTACCCAGCAGAAGAGCTGAGGGCTGTGCCGCGAGTAGGACATCTGGTGGCACGGTGACATCTCATCCCTTCACCACACCAGGGATGAGGCAGAGTCCCATCCCCTGCAAGGTGGGAACCCATCTACAAGGTGCAGTTTGTGGGCTGTGTGCCTCCCGATCTGGGTTTGGGGTGATGTGCTGGCTTTTAGGCACCAAGGGCTGGGTGACAGTGCTCTCTAGTGGATGGCTCTTCATCAGAGGGGTGGAGATGAAGGAGTTGAGGCTGATGGAAATGGTCAGCACTCATCCAGGATAAAAATGACTTTTTCTTGTTATTTGTATCACAAGCTTTTAGAATTTAGTATGTGCCTGTGGAGACATTACATAGGCATGGAGTAATTTAGTAAAGAAATATAAATCAAAGATGCTTGACTTTATCTCACCGTTATGGGAAGTATTTATTGATCAAGATCTTTCCGATGCCAACAGTCCTTCCGCTACCACACTGTGGCTGAAGCCACAAGACCCGTGTCGGTTCTCCTGGTGCCGGGGATGCTCTTGGGTGCACAGAAATTACTCTTCCCATCAAACACCCCATGCACTTACCGTGCCTGGAATAGGGAGGAACAGGCCTCTGTAGCTTGGTGTGGAGCCAAAGAAAATTCAGTGGGATTTGGAAAGGCAAGGCGTGTAAACAAAGAGCTATTCCTGGAGCAGCCCGTGCACTTGGGCAAGCAGAGGAGGTATTGCCGCATCACACGCGCAGCGACCAGCGGCATGCAACACTGGGGATGCTGCTGCAAGAGGAAAATTAAGGGAAAATTTTAGCATTCCCTCCAGGTATGCTCTCAACAAGATGCTTAAAAAAATGCTGCTCTGGATCCGAGAAATAGCCCCAGTGTTTGGTCTTGCAATGGCAATAGGAGATCGTGTTTAAGGGTGTTAGGGGAGACGATTCCCACAAAGCATTCCCAGCAGCCATAATTATTTTATAAATGGCCCTAATAAAGTTAAATTTGATGTCACACATCAGGGCCAAAAACAGGAGCAAAGCCCCCAGCTGATGAGCTCCAGGCTGAGCCATCTGCCCTTCCTACCCCCCCAAATCCGCCGGCACTCGCTGGAGGAGCCCGCTGGGCTTGTGATAGCAGGGGAAGGAAGTTAGCAACGGGGATGTCTAGACTTTATGACGTGAAAACTGCAGACCTTAGCAAAACTGGGAGGGCTCTTGGAACAAGAAGAGACCAAAATAACTAATCCCCACTGGTACTTTCCCTCTTAACAGTAAAGACTTAGGAATTTCTTATGTGTTTATTGGTAAGCTCTAAAGGGGCTTTAAAGTTACAGATTTATATATTTAAAAATCCTCTTTACCCTGAATCTCTCTAAGGAAAGCAGTGAAATCTTTCCAAGCTCTTCATTTGTAAAGGCGGTGAAAAACAGAGACTTTAAACTACGCTGTTAATAAACCTCTGAGCCTTTCTGTGGCAGTAGGCAAGGAGCTAACCCAGCTAATGACGGTCACAACACACACAACGCTGAAGCGCTGACGAGGAGAACTTCAGAATGAAGTAAAAGGTGAGCTGTGGTGGGCCGATGGAGGAATCGCGTCTCTCTGAATTTTGGAGAATTTGGCAACTCCGGTTCTGATCTAGGCACCGTCTACATTATTTTTGGATTTCACCTTTCATGTTTTGATGAGTGTTGGTTTTTTTCTTTAAAATGAAAGAAAAAAAAAGGGAAGTATTCAAGCAGGCGGCATCACAAACCTGTTAAAGGATATTTTTTTTAACTTAACTTGGGAAATACAGTCCTTTCCTTGCTGCCGGCGTAAGTAGAAGTATTTTTGCTCTGGGACTGTAATGCCTCTCCCTAGTTTAAATAAGGAGCGGTTGCAAAACACGCGTACACAGGCACATGCGTGTATATTTTTCTATCCCCGCAACCTCTTGACGTAGCCTTTGGACCAGCCTTTCAGGGGCCCACAGCCGTTGCTGGCCAGCAACAGGCCACTCACACAGGATCAAACCATCCGTCCTTGTCCAGGCTCCTGGCGATGAAGCAAAAGGGCCCGATTTTGGTGAATTACAGAAGTTCTACAATTACACTCCAGGACATAGATGTAGCCAAATGTTTGTTTGGTTTTTTTTTTAAATCCTAACATGACTTTTGATGTTATCAGCCACAGCAATGCCATGTCCGCTTTGGACCTCCCACAAAGCCCTTGATCTCAGTGACATCCCGTGGCTGAAGCTGGGAGGTTAATTTGAGCTCTGCGTACACACTCCTTCCTTTTATCCACAGAGAGTTTAGTCTTTCAGTGTCAGTGGGTGTCCCTCGGCTCATGCATTGAGAGAGGTGAAGAAAAAGCAGTCTATTCTCCTCTTCTCTGCTTTATTCATCCTTATTATTACATATACAGTATATGATACACAATATATTATTGTATACACCTTATTCACATTCCTCGTTTAAGCTAAATAATTATCTTTTCTTGGCTCTGTTCCTCCTGGGGGAGCTTAACCCTTTTGTCAACATTATTACTAACAGAGCACATGCATTTGTTTGTATTCCTTCTCTCCATTTCCAAAATATCTATTTGAGTGTTTGACTGTCATCATTTGAAGCAGGAGTAGGGACTTTGAAAAAGCTATTTAATACTTATCTTTGATACCACCTGTATTTCTGGACAAGTCTTATATCTCAAGACTTTACTTTTTTTTCTGATGATTCATTGTGTTCAATAATTTTTTTGCTGACATTTTCATAAATAGTTTTCTCACCCATGACACCATATAAAGCTCGTCCTGTAGTTTTTCACTCTATGGGCTGCCTCTTCTTCATTTTTCTTGAGCTATTCCTTTGCCCTCCAAGGAAGTGCCTCAGTAGCCCAATTAGTCTTTATTACATGACACATCGGCATCTTATGTCCTGATTTGTGTGGTGCTTTAGAGAAATGTCATGAATTTAAACCAAGAGAAAATCCCTTTCTTTTAATTGTCTTTGATCTAAACATCAATATTCTTGTTCAAGTGAACAGTTTCTGATCTGATGCAATACTGCATGCAAAATCGCTTTCAGTTCAGCGTGAGTGTCTATAAATCAGCGTCCTGCCAAAGCATTCTCGGGGTTTAGTGCATGGCTGGATACCCAATCCTATCATTCCATTAGTGAAAACCCCATGTACTGTTTCCAGCTGGGAAAAAAAAAAAACCTGTGTCTTCCCCTATGGAATATCCTCATAAAATATGAGGATGAAACCAAGCGGGTGTAACTGATCCTCCACTAAAGCTCGTAGGGATTTGTTTAATGGTAAGATCTTCCTACAGAGATTTGGGGCCATTCTGTGGCAAACTTTATGGCAGGGATAAAAGTTTTTACAGCTGTTTGTTAACATAATATCCTCCTCATTTCCATGAGATGGTTGAGAATATCCACAGAACTATTTTTATTAAATCATGTTTGGGGTTTGTTTGTTTGTTTCCCGAGGGACAGCTTGAGCGTAGGCTGCTGCAAAACAGCAAGCCATCTTCCGCACAGGCAGAGGGCTGCTCTGACCGGTGAGTTAGGAGATTTCCTCTGCCTTTGGTACAGACTGCAGATCTTTGGGGTGAAAAGGCTATTTGTACAAGCTAATCAATCCCTTTCGGTAGATATCAGCTAAATCCCTCGCAAGGGGAGAAAGGATAGAGCCCTAGTGAGAAACATTCTTCTACTTGCTGGCAGAAATTGTATGCGTGCTCCGAGGGGAAAAAAAAACAACCAAATGCGAAGCAATATTCAAAGCAGCTCAAAAAAAAAAAAAAAAAAAAAAGAGCTGCCCTGAAGTTATCCCATTCCCCCTTTGTTATCTTCTTGGTTTTGCTAAATTAAAGCCACACTAGAAGTCCCACGAAAAGTTACATGAAGGCAGATGGGCAGCATTGCTCTAGGCAGGGATATCCATGCTGGATAAAACAAGGATCAACCTCTGAATGCAGATTTTAGCCATACTTTTAAATGGTTATCACTTATTCGCAGGTGACTATGTGCTTTATTTGGCAGCGAGATCCCGCTATAACCAGCTTTGGTGCTCAAAGACTGCAAGACAAGAGTAATTCAGGTTTTTTAGGTGGGAAGAGCTTGTTACCGAGGCATCGCCCTGGCCCCAGCCTCACTACACCTCGCTCGCCGGGGCTGCTTCCAAAAAATGATGCGGCAGTACCTATGGGAGAGAAGTAGTTGCCAACATACGAACATCAAATTTTTTTTTTTTTAATAATAAATATACTATTTTATTGTTTTCTTTCCCAGCGTTGCCAAAAAATTACCAGTAGAGAGAACCACGTCACATTAACAGCTGTCTTTCTGCCCACATACAGATTAAATGAGACCTTGTAAAGGGATAAGTATAGATCTTGCTAAATTACTGCGGAGGTGTGTGTTTGAGGTTCCAGCTAACCCAGCAAACCACGAACTGTTGCTAATAGAAGTGCCACCGCAGCAGTGAAACGGGTCCCCAAAGCACAGGAGAGTTTAGTGAGAGTCCAGATGTGTTGAGCACCAGGATATTATTGAGATCCCCGCTGGAGCTTGGCACCAGATCGTTTAGTAATAGTTTTTGCACTGTATGATCTGTCTTGCCTTAAGAAGAAAAAAAAAAAAAACCCAACCTCTTATATTAAACAAGGAAAAACCATGAGTAGTTTTGTAACTTTTTTTTAAAAGCCCTCTTGTTCTGCTACCAAGGCGTGCTTGAGGACTGATCCCCCACCGAGGTAAGTTATTTCTACCGGAGCTTCCAGAACCGTTTATTCCTAGAAATTTTGAGCTATTTTCTCATGTCAAATAAGCTTTGACTGACCTAACACTGTTGAAGTGGGGGGGCCCAACTCTTTGGATGAACCCTGGCAATTTTGATTGGAACCACATCCCTGTGGAAGAGCAGCTCAGGATCTTGCCTAAGGCGAAGGGGATTTGCATCAATTCATCGACAGAACTTTTCTCTGGCTGGTTTTAGGCTGGGTAGCTATTTGCCTACAGCTGCACCTACATGAAAACACAAAGACTAAGTTAGTAATTGCCCTGGCTTAGACTGAGCAGCCTGGGCTACCGGAGTGAGGCTTTGCCCTCTTGGCAAAGCCGGGCTTGCTGCCGATGGCAGGGAGCAAGCCCAAGCTCTGACCCTTCCTCCAGCCCCTTTGCACAGCCCAGCTCACAGTGTGGGGTAAATCCAATAACCAGTAGCATTATCCATCACGCTCCTCTCCACGTTGCAGAGCAAGTTTGGTAACACAGTTAGTTTTTAAGGTGACGCAGAGGGGCGTAGCAGATGCATCCCAGCTTCACCGCGTCTTGCGGCTGAGAGAGCCCAGATGGGAAAGTGCTAATTGCACCAAGGCACCAAAATGTAAAAAAAAAAAGATTAAAATTATAGAAATTGTCTGGCCAGCCTTTTGCTAAGCAGCCTGCGTGAATAATCTTTCCCAGGGCAAACCAGCAACTGAAACGTGCAGATAATAATCAGCGGTAGCAGCGGCTCTCATTAGCCTTTCCTCCCACCCCAACCCGACCTTTGGCTGAGGTGTGTAATAAGTCACAGGCACACACTTAATGAGCTGAGATTTGTTTACAAAAAAAAAAAGGTTTCCAATTAGATTTGTGTGCCTTTGAATGAGCCTAAATCACAGGTTCAGAGCCTGCCGTGGGTGATCATAGGTTGGGGCTTCTGGTTGTCGGTAAAGCCCCAGCCCCCAGTAAAAACGCTTAGCGAAGGGCAGCTCATCCATCAGACTGGTTTGGTTTCTTCTCTTCAGACCACAACTCCCTTGCAAGGATGCCCGAAGCAAGTGCAGAGACTTGGAGCACCCAGCTGTGCGTACGGGTCCCACTGCATTGCCTGTGCCCATGTAGGGATGCTGTGTTTTAAACCAAAAATCCCACTCGGCTGCGTAGGACCCTGCAGAGGCAGGGGCTTCCGTTTGTATCGGCTAAAGCTGTTCCCACAAAGCCACAGAAATGATCCTCTTGGATTTCATGCGAGCTGGAGAAGCAAAACCACATAGATAATACACCATAAAAGCCCGGCGTGCTGCCGCTCTCTGGTTTCCCTGCTCCTGGTGCCGTTCGCAGAAGGAAATGGCTTTTCCTCTGCTCCAGCTGTTTTGGTTTTGCTCCGGTAGATCTTGCCCCTCCTGCGATCACCCATCGTCTCGGAGTCTTACCTAACCGTGCTGGATATGTCCTTTTTCTCCTGATTTCTATTCTTGAGACTCCATTGTGGATTTTTTCTCCCCCCCCAAAAACGGACAAGACGTTTCTCATGATCTGGCACAGCCTCATAGGTAGGGCTGCGTGTCAAATTAAGAAACAGGTGATATTTCTGCAAGACATCCCAGATGTTTGTCGTTCTCCCCATCTCCCACGGCTTTCTATCAAGGTCCACCGGGTTTGCTGTGCAGTGATGAGCTCCCACAGCCCAGGGCCTGACGGACCTTGCCCCAACCTGTGCCACAAGCGTGGTCACAGCAGGTAGCGCTGGCTGAGCTGCCCCAGCTCGCTCGCCCGATGCCATATCCCAACGCTTTCTTTATGCCAGGGCTGCAGTCAGGATGATGGATCAAAATTACCCGCAGGTCTCCCAGCTGCTTAAAATTAGACAGTTAATAAGTAGTCAATCATTCTTCTTAATGGTGGTAAAGAAATTGGCCAACTGCTGCACAAACCCATGTTTTTAAGGACGAGAAATTAATTCACGCAGCTGCCATTTGGGCTAGTGCCATTCCAGCATTTTTTGGGAAGACTCGCTGTCTTCCTAGACCCCCGCAATGCCCTCCCTGGTCTCTCCCCTCCCGCCTGGCTCGAGTCTGCTCCAGCCCACAGCAATGACCCCAGCCAGAACAAGCTCCTCTCTCCAAACATAAAATCCCTGAATAACACACACAGAACAGCTGAGCAGTTTCTGGGGCGTGAGGACAGCGGGGGCGGGGGGG
>NW_009192730.1:0-410 GCF_000690835.1 Fulmarus glacialis
CAAGCATCTTCTGCCTTCCTGCGGAGTGGGTTGGTACTAAAGCCTCTCTAAATGTGGTTAACGTGTCAGGATGCACTTACATTTATTTTTAATTCTGCTTCTTTCTCGGCCCACTTCTGGATGCGTCCCCGGGGACGCTGTGCTGGGAAGCCTCTGCGTTTCGACACAGTGCAATGAGAGGAGACGGGAGCAGCGAGCGGGTGGGGCGCAGCACACACAACCTCCACTACAAACTTCAAAAATAATAAAATCATGTGTATCCCTGTCCCTGACACAGCAAAAAGTAGTGGGAGACCCCAGCCCACCCCGCAGCCCCTCACCTTGCCGCAGCTCGGGGACCAGAGGTGCTGCGGGTTGGTCCCTTTTCGGGTAGTGCTCCACGACCCATGAGGGTGCCGGTCAGCACCAGC
>NW_009192730.1:900-1516 GCF_000690835.1 Fulmarus glacialis
CGGGGAACTCGGGGAACCTGCAAACCCATTTTGCCGAGCTAAACAAATAATTAAAATAGACAGAAAACTTTCCCAGGGCACCTTGGAGGAAAATAAAAAAAATGTGAGAAAATGGCTAAAAATTATCCAGAGGTTAATTTTTAACAGAAATTTTAGAGTTTAATGAGGGAGATGTCCAAGGAAGGATAATGTTGTCACCCATCATCAACCTGCTGAGCAGCAGTGGCACAAGCCAAGCTGGGCCTGCCGGGACCCTGCCAGCCCCACTGCCTGGACGGGTGGCGCCTGTCCAGCCCTCAGCCTGGCTCCCTCAGAAAATACAAATGCACCTCTTTATTTGTGCGGGCAGCCCCACTAAACTCTCTGAAGCTTTTTGATCAGTTTTAACTGTATTTGACAGAGACTTCAGCAAAAGTCCCTGCCTGTGGCATGAAACGGGTGGTAGGAGACTCCCATCTGCTGTCACCACGCAGGAAAATGCCCCAGCACCGTGGGTCGCCTGAAGCCGAGTGCGGCTGCAGAAGGGCTTGCTGTGCGGGGGGGCAAGGGCGCCGGGCGCCGGGGGCTCAGGGCACCAGCCACCCATCCCCGCGGCCCGGCGCTGCACGCTCACCCA
>NW_009192730.1:1675-2024 GCF_000690835.1 Fulmarus glacialis
GGGCTTGCTGTGCGGGGCGGCAAGGGCGCCGGGGGCTCAGGGCACCAGCCCCCCATCCCTGCGGCCCGGCGCTGCAAGCTCACCCAGCACCGGCATCTTCTAGCGCAATGACGGGTGAGCTTGTGAAGATGCTGGAAGCATGTGAATGTGCTGAAGGGAATGGCAATGTGATGGACAAATCTTCCCGGCAGCTTTCAGCAGCCCACTCGCTATCGCTCAAGATTTACATCCACAAGCCCATCTCCAGGCACCGCTCCAAACATGGAAATAGCACACGTCTTATTAACAAATGAGCTAAAAGCATGCTGCTGCCAGCAGGTCACTGCTGGGGCTCAGGCCTGGATCCAGT
>NW_009192731.1:0-24320 GCF_000690835.1 Fulmarus glacialis
TCTGGGATTATGGGGGGTTTATCCTGCTCTCCCACCCCTTTCTTATATTTCTCAGTTCCTCCACTATTGCCAGTGTTTCCCTCCTCCCAGCTAGGGCTCTTGGCTGGGTGAAGGCCAGCACACAGTGGTGGCAATGGTGCTGTTGATGCCATTGCTGCAGGGCCAACACATGTGCTGCTGGGCCAGGTGACAGCTGGTCCTCTGGAGGGATGGAAGCCCCAGTTACAGCTGCATGATGCCGGTGGGCCTTTATTCACCTTGCTCCTGCACTGTCCCACTGATTTTCACAATACAGTTGGGTGTTTAATGTCTCAGAGCTATCTCTAGTGCTTCATCAAAAGTAGCTGAAAAAAATCTAACGGGATTAAAATTTTTTTGAAAGGATAAATAATATGCAGCTGTACGGATGGACAGGCAGGTGGACACACAGATAGGTGGATGAATGCTGCAAACTCATTTATCTGTTTTCTTAGGAAACCAAGCTAATGTTGAGTCAAAGCCATTCATAAACACTACTCAAATACGCACATGTCAGCAAATGAATACTTACTTCCGAGTGGGAGCTTCAAAAACCTTCACTGTGAAGCTGAACTCTGCACAGGCTGGCAGAGCCCTGTGATGGATGTGGGGGCAATGAACTCATGACTTGTCACAGGAGGTGGAGGGCAGTCTTGTTCGGAGATATGCTGCCATATCTGCATGCAGATGCAGGGAGATATTAGGTGAGCCATGAATTCTTGTGTTTTTCCTTGAGTTAGCTCCCTCAGATTCCCCATTAGCATATCAGCAGTTGCCACAGATAGTTGTCAGAGATATGTGCCTGCGTTGGCACAGCTCAGCCTGTGGACGTAGTGGGGCAGAGGGAAGCTTAGATTATTCTCTCATTGGTCTGCAGTGTGGAACTGCTGCTTCCTGCAGCCCATGCCACACAAGGTACGCATCAGGGCGCAGATCCCGTGTCCAGGAGCAGGCTCGTGGCCCATGTGAGGTCACAGATGGACATGGACACCAAGGCAAGAGCTACACCGTCAGTCATGGAAATCAACCCCCAAAAGCAAGGCTGAGGCTTAAGCATGTTGCTCCATGGAAAGTGTATTCTGCCGTTTAGTCTGCTCGTTGCACATCTTGTGATACAAACCTATTTGTATGAAGTCCAGCAAGGGAGAAAAACTGCAGGATTAGGCACTGGGATTCCCTAGTGGAAATTTGTCTCATCTCAGTATCTTTGGGAAGCCCTGGCTGATCATAGCTACTTTATGCAAAATATAATTATTAATAATATTTAATAATAACATAGATGATGTTACTAACTGTATTTCATACTTTCAGTTGGAAGCATGGATAGCCAGCTTGGGTATCAAAGTCAGAACTGGATAAAGCTTGCTTGGGTTCCAACTTACTGGAAAAACATGGTAGTCAGTGTTTGAAAGTAGACAGACGTTCACATGACCCTCTGTTTTGGCACATTCTTCCTTCAGAAGAAACCAGGGACTGAGCCAACATGATGAATGAATCACTTCAAATCACTAGAGGGTGAATCTGAAAAGATTGCAACTTCAAGTTGCAACTTGCAGTCATCCACACTTTTCCACTGCTAACCCCCCTGAGACTGGAGGCACAAACCTTAATTCACTGCACTTTCACATGGTGGTATGAGTTAACTTTAATGGATATCTGAGCTTTAAGCTACTGTAAATACGAGGAGAAAGTCAGACACATGCCATCTTAAACATACTAATATACAGACATTTTATGTTAAATTTTCCATGAACCATTTCACTTGTGACAGGCATTTTTTCATAACCTGAAGTTTATGGCTGTGCATTTCTGACAAATCTACATTTCTGTGCTGCTCTCCTGCCATTACAACCAGTTAGTAGTAATGAATGACCAGTTTGCTGCAACCACTAACCGGGTGGCCTCCTCTTTGCGTGCACCAAGGATGTCAATGATCCTTATACCCCAGCTGGTTCTTCTCACTTCAAAGCTGCCAGAAAGGCAGTATGTGTAAGTGTCTTCGAACATACTGCACCACAATCAGTGGTTTGAAATGCAGAAGCACTGTTCTGCCTGCTTCCATAGCCTGCTTCGCCAGGAACCGTGCTCAGTGGAGCTGAATATTTTGTGCCCCATGAACGCAGATTTGAAGCGTTTTCTGTCTCAGAAAGAGCATATCAAAACTGGGGCTCTCCAGCTGTAACCTCTGCAGTCTGCAAGGAGGGAGGTGAAATAAAGAGGCAACCAGAAAAATCAGTTCTGTTAAAACAGGCTCCCTGCTGCTGGTAACAATACCAAACATGTGACATTTGAGGGAAAAGTGAGTTCCAGTAGCTGAAGCATTATCAACCCCTGCTGATGTATCCACCTGCTGCTGCCCTCCTTCAGGCCTTTTCACCTGCTGGTGGCTTGACGCCCACATGGCCACCCAAGCACCAGGAGTGCTCCTGGTGCCTGCGCAGGGTGTGCAGCCTGCTCCCAACCAGCACAAAGAAAGAAAGATGGTGCAGAATAAATGTTGTTTTAATCTATGAAAAAATAATTTTTGCTGAAGTTACTGAGCATCTGGGGACCTCTATTCCAGGAACTGACAGTGTCTTATTTTGCAATTTTGGGCAGCACTTCTCTGTGTCTCTCTTAGTTCATTTGAAAACACACGGTGTTCATACAGGACGTTTGTAATCCATGTAATGCAGAGCATTTTACAAAGAACACTGAACACCATGGTTCTCACTTGGCCAGTGGGGAAAAAGAGGCCTAGAGACTGTAAACGAATTGCCCAAGGTCAAACAGCAGCCCGGTGTCACATCTGGTATGCCAGATCTCCAAAGTCATGTAATAATCCTTTATTCACTAGATAGTATTGCCTCCCTAAAGCCAATATAATGATATTCACTAATGAGGTTGTTAGGTTTAATTAAAGCTGGTAGAGTGCATTACGTAGCAGGAAATTCATTATTGTATATTATAATAATTACAGAATAGCTAGACTTCTGCATTAACCACAGAAAGAGACTACCCAAATTCTGTATCCTATGAATGTTTAGACACATCATATAGGAATTGCAATGGACAAAAGAACTGATGTTCTCAACATCACACTTAAGTACTTGCTTGAAATCTTCTGGCTTATTAATCACTGTATTTTTAATAATGGTTTAAATAAATTCAGTTAAGCATGAAATACTATTCACTGAAGAAGCTGATTCCTTGAATCCCCAACTTGTTACTGAGGGTCTGTTGTGCTATATTTACTGACACATGATAAAATAATTGGGGGGTGGGGAGACTTCAAAATACTGGAATATGAGATATGGCACTGTTTCATTTTTAAATAAAAGATTCTGCTTTGTTTCCAATTCAAACTGACTCCTACCTGAAAAAAAAGTAAACAGAATTTGAAGGAAAGCTGAAGGTAAAATGCCTAAAATTGGAATAGAAGTTTTCTAAATTACTCTATTTGAGTCTGTTTAGACCTCCATTATAACTTTACAATTGCATTACTATGGAGTGACGTGTTCTTTTACCAGATGGATTTCCCCGAGGACCAGATTTTGATCCTCTATGTGTACCCTCAAAGAAGATAAATATAATTTGCATAGGAAGATCTGCAGTCTTGGCTCATACTGAGAAGCACCTTATTGCACAGAAATCCTCCCTGAGACTTCTTGTGCTGCTTTATGCAGGGAAGGGTGTCAGAATCAAATCCGTAACTTACTAACTTAATAATTCCCACATATTTTATCCCTGAAACTCTATCCATCAGACAGCAACAGCATACAATACATTTGTTCACATATTTTCTCCCTCTCCAAGACAATCAGGGCGATGACCATGACCTGGGGGATCAGAAACCATGCCAGGGGTCCTGCTTGGGGGTAGCCACAGTGGTGAAACAGAGTAACGCTGCTTGAACCATCTTCAAATTCAGTGGAAATGGCATGGAAGGAAACAACCAAACTAGTACATAGCCAGCAGCCTGAGGAGCATATAAATAGCACCAGTTTTTTTGGTTTCCTATCCCTTGTATATACAAGAAAACCAGGAACAAGCACAACAGTCATAAGGAGCATGCGGAATAGTATTGCACAAGTCTCGTTTTTCTTACAGTAGCTAACAGCACAGGCAATTAGAAACTGCAGAGAAGACTTCCGCCCTGTGCAGTCTCAATGTTCACATACTTCGACCCTCTGCAATAAGGCGACATCCTTAAAGCCTAAAAATACTTCCCTTATTCACTACCCTTTTTGTTCCTCTCCATTCCTCTCGTCTATATTGCAAATGGGGCAAGACTTCCTATTTATGTATGACTGCTCAGACTGTTCTTGGTTCACAGCTGAGCCCCAGACGTTTGTGGTTTGTCCTAGGCCTTCTCTTTTTAGCAGATCCTTTTATTCTCCAAACACATTGGATCATTTCAGGCTTGCACTGACTATGATCTAATACCATGCAGAGAGAAGCATTCACAGGCATGGGAATAAAGAAGTTCATATTCCTGGGTATAACTGCCTGCTCATGACAGATAAGGATGTGTGCACGTGTGTGTCTGACTGCTGGGTTTGCTCCTGCAGGCACATCTTTAGGTGTGCAATTTTCTACCAGGTATCTTTAAAGCCCGGACCGAAAACCCAAGAACAGCAGCTGCAAACTCTCCACTTATTCTCGATACCTTTACGTCAGGCACAGAATTGACAAAGGTAGCTCTTTTAATTAGCCTTCGAGAAGCATTTAGCTTTCAGCTTAAGAATATGTTGTTGTTTCCATTTTCTATGGAGAGGTTTAAGTTCATTGTAGATCAACCTGTGGGACAGAAAGACTCCATAAATACCAAACATCTCAAAGCATTTCACAGAAACTGTGGAAAGCCAGGGAGTGTCCTTCCAGCCCCTGAAAGGAAGCAGAAAGCAAGGCAGGGGCTCTCTCTCTCCAACAAAAGGATTATGTGAAGGCGCAACATTCAGGTGTACTCTTGCAACATTTGAGTCTAGGCTCCCAGGTGGGACTCGGGTGTCTCATTGATGTTTCCAACACCCACATCCCAGAGCCAGAGTCTCAAAACGTGGCCAATATCTCAGTCCTGGACGGTTTTGCAAGCTAATATCCTCTTCCAATTGTTTTGGCACAGACAAGGCTAATAAAGACACCCTCAGGAGGCCAAAGGCCTCATGGAGTGATGAGAAATCCCTTTTACATGGTCACCCTCTTTGACCAGGGCTTTGGACAAGTGCATCCTCACTTCCAGACCAGTGCCTGGCCACAGCTCTGCACGGCTCCCCGGGTTACATGGTACTGAAGTCCCCATGGTAGCACTGCCACTTTTCCCCCTAGGCACCTGATGAGGGGATCCACCAGTGACATGTGAGGGTCAGTGCCAGGTCCCATGAGTGTGTGAAACCCAGTGTAGACTAGTACAGCTTCAAGAGGAGATCCTGAAAAAATCCCACCCTTGTGAGCGGTGAGGTCAGACGAGGATTACCTGGGAAAAGTGAGACCCACGGTGCTGGGGAGTTTGGAAGCACATATTCATTCCTGGAGAGAATACTTCACAGGGAGACAAACACCTCTGCTTTCTGCAAGAAAGGGCTGTTCTAGCTCAAGGGCTGAGCTCACGAATAAGTTTCATGCCAGATCCACCTCCTTTCCTTAGTGTTTCATTTCCTACCAACTATTTTAGGCAGTGCCTGATCGGTGTGCTGGCTTTCGCAAATGGCATTCACAAGTGCCCGCCTCACCCCACGAGCTCAAACCTCTCACCCAGCTTCTTTTCCAGTGTGAGAGGCTGTGCCGTGGGCATGGGGCAGGAGACAGGCCACAGCACTGTGCTGCAGATGGGGTGAGATGTAACCCCAGATAGAGCTGCGAGGGTGGATGAGGTGGGAGGCTGCGGAGCGGGGCTCGTGCTCGGCGCCCAAGCCTTGCCAGGTCTGTGCATCCCAGGGCTGAATTCCAGCAGGGCACCTGAGGTTACAGCACCGAGCCCAAACGCCCGCTCGAGCTAAACCTTCCTTTCTGCCGAGATCGCTATCAGCCAACACTCAGCCCTTCTGATGGAACCGTGCATTTAATCCTGTTACCTAAAAGAAAGGAGCTGAGCAGTCTGTCACACTGAGCTGGGAAATGGGGAGCTTGAGCAATTTGTGTTCATGCAGGAAATGTTTCTGTGCCGGTGGCAAAGCCACATCAACCCACAACTAAAGACAAGTTTCCAAGAATGATGGAGATAACATCTTGTTAGCAGCAAATACAGAGACTTAATTTAATTAATTATAATATAGCAGCTTTTCAAAATGTCTGAGAAACCTTACTGGAAATGAAACACGATACAAAGGATAGGAAAAGTAAATCTGTAGGTATAAAGCAGGGGAAATTTCACTTATCCATTCTTTTATTCTAACTCTGTTCATGCTTCCCCTTACTTGCTCTCCTCTTACTTTCATCTTCTGAAACTGACTGCATCATTACTGAGATGAAAGGGAGAGAGAGGGAAAATGTTGAAGAAGAGGTAGATCACTCGTAACTGTATACTATCAAGGCAAGGTCTGTATAGCTTCATATTATGGTTGGTCTTGGTGAAAGTGTTGATATGTGACCTGGAGGAAAGCCTGGAAGGAAAACAGGCTAAAGCAAGTGAAGAACCAGTAAAATAGTTTCATTGAGAGTGCATGAGGAATGGATGGATCTCAAATTGTTCAGACATTTATCTCTGTTTTTAATGATTTGTCCAGCCACGTTATGGATGGAAAGCTGATGTAAACAGATGCTTTTCTATGTTTTTCAAGGCTTCCTGGCTTCAGTCAAATAGAAGATTTGCAGAAAATAATCTTCTTACAGTATTTCCAGATCATTTTCATAGCTGGAGCCACAAGCAAGCAGTCATATGTAAAGACCCATGTATATATGTGGACATTTTCTAAGCTCAGAAATATCTTGAGCTTCCTTCCAGCGCTAAGCAAACATCCATATCAGTTATTATGCTATCTGAGGGGTTCACCTTTCTGCATTTGTTTCTGTTTCCATCCTAAGACTGAGAACAAAACTCTCCTGTCAGATTTACACCTCAAATATTCAATATCTTGTTCTTCAGCACTTGATACTTATAAAAGGAGCAAAATGTTGCAGTGAAGATACACTGTGTGGTAAGTATCCAAGAGGGAATTTAAATTCATGACAGCTGTGATACAAGAAATTTATTTTGCTTTTATAGCTGGATTTCTTTTTCTTCTGAAAGCAAAAAAAAGTAGAATAAAATGCAGACAAAAATGTTTTGCCAGAGCTGGGCCACTAGTAGCTTTTTCTTCCAAACTAAGCCTTCACTTACAGAGACTATTCAACAGAAAAACAGAAGGAACATTTTCTTACACTGCACAATACCTCCAATAGATGAATTTCTTGCAAGTGGGTGACTCTGCATGTAAGACAAAATTCTTAAGTCCATAGGGTAAATTCTGATTTGGATATTCTGCTCTTCTTTTCTACACTGTGGGGCTAAATGATGACAATAATGCAGCAGAACATGAAAATGTTATAACTTTGGTTGGCACTTGTTTTTGCCACGTTAACCGCATGTGCTGTTTTCAGACCGACTTCGGCTGGATGGCTATATGTATGTGAAATGTCACCAGACTAATGCTATCGGTACTAAGTGGCCAAATAATGAATGACTGCGGAGTCTGTACTCTCAGCACGCCTGGAGGGCGACTCTGCCCAAGCAGAGTTAAGACACATTGCCAGGGCACCAGCTGCATAGGAAAAAGCCTGCTAGGCTGTGCTGACTCAGTATCTAAAGGGAAGAGTACAAACAGCCAGGGCGATTCAGCACAGCCTTTCTCGGAAGATCTACATTTATCTAAATAAATTTCTTAGAGGGGTCTCTCACTGAGTTGCCACCTCTAGGTGTAATTCAGCGAGGTTTAGAATCAGATCCAAGTTTCTCCCCATCCTTATTGTTTTACATTTTCACACAAGGCTTCATGATTATTGGTTTGGGACATTAAAATGCAAATGATAGAGGAAGCAATACATATTTAAATGTACAGTGTCAGCTTGGTATAAAAGCTTTTCTGAAACAGAATGACACTATTTTCTTCAGTAACTTCTAAAAGTGGCAAAATAAAAATGAAAGGGGAAAAAAACCTTCAGGTCTATTTGCATTCATGCTTTACTGGTCATGCTGAAAGAAAAAGCTTAGTAAGCTTGGAGTGGGGTGCAGGGGGAGAAAAACACTCTTTAGCGTAAATGCAACCTGCAGCTAACTCTGTGACTTCCCAGGCAGCACAAGGAGGAGGAGAGCATGCCAGGAGCTTTAGATTTAAAACAAGGGTAACCTCCTCCCTACAGAAAAACAAAGAGGAGCTTTGACTTATCTTGTCTTTGTCACTTTTGGAATCAATATCCTCTTCACGTAAACACAAAGGAGAAAGGGTGAAGAAAGGATGAAACCAAGGCAGAATGCAGAAAGCCTTCTCTGCCTCCTCCCCATCCTTGCGGGATGCCCTGTTATTTTCCAAATTTAACTTCTGGCTAAGGAGTGACAGAACGTCACTTACTCTCACGATGCTTTTTTCAAACTTTTTGTGGTTGCCAGGGCAATACAGAATGTTTCCCATTTTACTTTTTTAATACCACTTTCCCACTGCCATATTCAGTGTTTCCTGAAGAGATAAACCAAGATTTTAAAAGTGTGGAAGACATTTTTCGTAGTCTAAAGCTGTAGCTCATAACTGTATGCCTGTGCATAATCCCTTTTTACTCCAGAGTCAACATTAGGACCTCAGCATTTAATGTTATATGTTGATGGGTAAAGGAGGCAAGTGGCTGAGCTGTCATTACAAGCCATTTCTGCCCCCTTTACTTAAGCTGCCATAAAATATCCTAGCTAGTTTCACTTGCCTCCTTTGACACAGTTCTGCTTCCCACGGAAGGACTGCAGAATTGGGTTCTGTTCTAGCAATAGCAGGTGTGAATACGGATTACAGACAGTCCCAAAAGATAGGTCTGTATTTAGTCTCTAAAATCCATGAAGATGAAGAGCATCTGGACACAGGCCTGGACCAGCTCTCTGTTGTGGAACAGCATGTCTTGATTAACTGACAAAGTCAGCAGAAACCCCAACTCAGGCCCCCCTCTTGCATGCACCCCCACACACAGACATACACACACAGAGGTACAAACAGTCCTTTTCAGGTAGAGCTTAAATCAGTTCCCAGAATTTAGTCTTAACATGCTGTCAAAAATGTTTTTGCTGGAGGAGTTGTGTCTGCATTAGCTTTTGGCAGGATAGTGAGGAGAGGTGGGAGAGTAACAGCCCTGGCTGACGGAGCTAATGGGTTGGCAAATCTGTTGTTGTGTGTACCAGCCTCTAGTGAGAGCAGAATTAGAAGCTTTGAGACTTGTAGCCTTTGCAAGTATTTACATTTCAATTATCACAGGATTGGAATCCAGAAGATTCCAATACAGCAAAACGAAATTGAAAAACAGTAGGAAAAAACCTCTTCTTAGAAAGCCCGAAATTGTTACAGGTTAAGGTAAAATTTCGGCAAATTCCTAAAGGGAACATACGCTACTCATACTGGTCAGATCGTCTTGAAATGGGATTGGATTCAATTCACAATTTCTAAGTTGCACTTGTATTTGCAGATAATCAAGCCATAAAGTGAATTAGCTTGTTAGAGTCCACTGCTTGTGTCTCCCTTTATTACCACTTAAGCCGCCTTGCGCTCGCTCCAGGGATGCGGTCGCTACGCCAGGGCTGCAGCCAGCAGCTGTGGGTGGGTGCCTGGGAGGGGAGCTTTGCTCTTTTCTCTGCTGTTCTTTCCCTTTGCATGGAAAGCATGGAAAGCTTCTGAGCTGTAAGTATGTTTTATGTCTCTTACCCTTCAAGAAGTCATCTTCCATAATGTCGATTTATCCTTTTAAATAGAAATTCATTCCAAATAGTGTCACCCATTCCTCCGCCCCATCCCCATGCTGGCATTACGCAAGTGAAAGGCCTCCTGTTCCTGCTGTCCGAGCTCCGGTCTCTTCAGCAGGGTCACCCTGACTCGAGACAGGCAAAACTTGCTATTCTACGATTCCAGCTTCCTGTGCCAGTACGTGAATCACACTGGAAATTATTATGAGTGTGAATTAAAATAGCCCGTGAAAATATATTAAAAAGCTCTTCTTCATTAGCCGAATGTCAGCAACAGGGTAATGGTCACCAAAGCGAATCCGATGCTACACCCCAAAGGATCCAGTCAGTTAGCTAATGCCTCTCTGGAGGAGACGCTGTCCCAAAAGCAAGTCAGTTACTTATTTGTGTTCCACTCAGTAAGGGTCAAACTGGGTAGACACCATAACTGTTTCCTTGTAAACTAATAACCCCCTTCCAAAACATGCTTTGGTTTGGCCTGTTCTGGATATCTTCACAGTTTCTTTTTAATTGCTGGTAGTAAAATTCCTTCTGAGACCTAATTACAAACAGCACTGCCTAGAGTGAGGTTTGACACCAACAGAGGAGGTTCCTCCCGTTTTCTTCATCCCAGAGCATTCTCACAGACCAGGGAGCATGGCAGTGTTACCTTTCATTTCTACTTACAACATTTTTCTTCATAAGCTGTGCTTCTTATATATCTGCAAATAAAGCCCATATGTCAATTCAGTTTTTCCCTGGACATTCCTTAGTTTGCAGGGTTTTCATGCACCCACTCATCTGGGTGTCTTCTGCAGCATCTCCCTTCCAGTAATCTAATCCCAGTCCTTGGATTCACATCTCTTGACCTCTGCGACCGCCTTGGTTGACTTCTCCATTATTTCCTTTGCATCTTTTGAAGATCTATGTTATTTTCTGTTTCCTACCTGCTGCTGTTCTCTTCCCTCAGTAACTTGCTTCCAATCCAAAGAGTGATGGAAATGGAAAAAAACCTCTCCCTTGTATTTGTCTAAGAAGTCTCCAGAGGTACAGTTAGCAGCTGCATTAGTAAAATGGAGCAAACTACTGTTAACTTGAACCACTCTATAATCCCATGTTCCCCACTTTAACAGGAATGGAGAAGACAAAGACTTTCAGTTTCTCAGAGTGGTAAAATGTGGGTAAACTGTGGTAAATCTCATCCTCGGGGTACAGATTTGGTAGAAATACAGTTTAGGTAATAATTAAGGGTAACTAGAAGGCAAACTAGATGTTTCTCTTTAGCTTTCCAGGATATGGGATGAATAGGACATGTGACGCTGCTGAACAAAGCATTAGTTTTGCAGTATGCATAATAAGCTGATAGAGATCTAGTCACACGATACTACTAAGACCTTGATTTTTAGAGTAGAGAAAAAGAGTCTAGATGTGTATACGGGTAATAAACGCACTCACAGTTACATTAGATTAAGTTTGGAATTTTTTAAGCAGGGATACACAGCTTCATGCTTCTGTGGGTAAGGCAATGATCAGCACAGGTAGGCTGAAATACTTCTATTATGAGTAGCTACAGTTCAATCACAGAGCACAAGTACCGACCCCATTGTGCTTGAAACCAAGAGGGTAAGTATGACGGTATCCTTCACTGTCGAGGGCCTCCAGGCTTCGATGGTTTGGGGACTGCTTGCCTGTATTACCCAGCAATGCTGTACTTCTCTGCCTGCAGCCTGATGTGACGTCTGCTCCCGTGTAGCTTATGCTTCCTCTTAAGGAAATGCTCTTAAGCCTATTTTGCTTTTCATTTCAGGATCCAGCTCTGTTTCCCAGACATGCAGGGAATTGGCCCAGTGTGTCACAGGGAGACACATCAGCCTACACATTAGGTGGCCAAATGGGCTGGCTCAGCTCCCCCTACTTCTTTAGTCAGAGGAGACACACAGGCTTAGTGCCCCCAGGGAGGTTCCTGTGAGCTGGAGGGGAGTCTGGCCCCTCAGCCAGCGCACAAAGGGCTTCAGCTCGCCCAAATGTACCTGGCCAGAAGCAAGGTCTCTCACCGAACTAGTGTCTGCACTGCCTCTGTAGCCAGCGGCAATGGAGGGAGGCAGCTCTGGCTGATTCATCCCCTTTTAAGCCAGGTATATGGGTAGGTGGGATGAATCACTGTCTGGCACTACCTCCATTGACTGCAGAAAGAATTAGGCAACTAACTTAGGTCAGATGCTTCATTTCTAAGTGAGTAAAATTAGGTTAAATTAATCCTTCCTTGTGTTGCACTGTAATGGGGAAGGCTAATGATTGCACATTATTTGAAGAGAGAGACTGTTCCTCTCCTCAGTAAAATAAAATCAGTTTCTTATTTGTTTTCCAGCTGTGCTATTTGTTCTGATGGGTGGATCACTGCTCTCTAATACAGCAGGTAAAATGAGAGGAGACATCTAAATCACTGATGCAATATTGCCAATTGTTTGTATCTTATTGCTGGTCTCTCACAATATGTTCTGCTTCTTGAAGCCTTGGGCACTGAAAACAAATGAGAATACCACCTTCCTTTTTTAATATAAACCAGAAGTTTATGCTTCTAGTCATCCGGAAAACAAGCGTGAAAAAGCATGATCTGAGTGTGCTATACAAGAAAAAAAAAAAGTCAAATGCAAATAAAAAGTACCCAGGATATACTAAAAAAGAACAACTCTACTTCATTTTAACCTGGTGTTCAAGTCTGACCCAAGATTTTCTTCCTTTTGCTTTCAGTAGTTTTGCTCTATAAAGGAGCAGAATGAACCCTAACATTTCTTGCAAACTTACAGTTAAAAAAAAGGCCTCAAGCTGTAGTATCCATTACAGCATGGTCGATGAATGGCACTAAAAACATTAGCTTTGCCACCTGTTCCTTCATGAGCCGGACCCTCCAGGATTTTCCTTCTATTTTCTTTCACACACAGAGGCCACATGCAAAGCTCAGAGACTGTCTCTGGCTGTTGCTTGTTAATTGGGCTGTTGCGTGAAAATAGAAGGTAGTTCAAATAGGTTCCTTAGCCTGTTGTGTTTCCCTGCGCTGCAACAGATGCAACCAAGGTTACATGGGTCCCCAGTCACATGGAAGAGTCACACAGCAGTGGGCCAGACAAAATAGTCCTGCTTTGACTTGTTACCTCATTAGTTATTCATTCCTTCAGGCCACAAGGCTCCTAAAATCAACTGCAGGTCAAAGCCTTTTTCCCTCCCAAAACAAGAAAATCTTCCGTTGTATTTCAGCATGTGACTTAGGGTTTTGTCCAAACCTTGAGAAACCAGTAAAAGTAAGGCTTTAACAATGAGAATTAATGAAACAGTGTGCTTTGGATACTGAAGGATGATTCAAGAAGGCACAACCATCCCCACAACAAGCAGCTTTCTTCACCTGGGGACTTGGCAGAGGGAAAGCATGTAGAAGTGCAATTCTCATTTCGATGCAAAATTTCATAAGCACGGGGGTGATGGAGTAGGAGTCAAAAAGGTTTCTTCTACTATTTTGCTGACTTCTAAGTAGGGTTACTGGTACATATCATATCTTAAAGTGAAATTAGGAAGAAACTCGACACAGAAGGAGGGTGCTTATCGCCCAGCAGTTGGAGATTCAGGACTCATGCCTTGACAGTTGACTTCTGTCTTACTTGGGCAAGTTGCGGCTCTCTCAGCCTTCGTTAAGTAGCTACACTTGAAATGGACCTATTCCACTTGGTCTTTCACGGAGAGTGGATATTTTAAATCAACTTTGAAACACTCTGAAATTCTGCAAGGCAAGGAATTACACACAGTGCAAAGTATGACTAATGTTTGTGTGAGTCATCCACTGTGTTACCCAAGACGGTTTTAGAGAAACGAATATGTGCAAAATAAGGCTGATCCTGCAAAACCCAAAGATCTCCTGCTGTGTGTGCGGTAGATGTGAGCACACCAGAAGGTGTGCTGGGATTTCCCCAAGTGCCCCGCCACAGCCTGCTTCAGCCTGCTTCTGCTGCCCCGGGAGGGAAAACGCCGACTGCCGGGCCAAGGCTGAGTGCTTTGAATGTCCCGCCATGCCTCCTCATGATCCGTGGAAAAACAAGAAAGCCTGGAAATAAGAGGAAAAAGGCAGCTCATCCACAAGCGGAGGAAATTTCAGGAATACCGACCTGAGATGCCCCGCCTGGCCATGCTGCGCACGGAAGCGCGCTGATGGAGAGCTGACCCCGACGAGCCGGCCATCTGGTACACGCAGCGTGCTGCAGCGGGAAGAAAGGGGTGTTGTTTTCCAGCAGTACTGTGGCCAAACAACCAGCAGCAGTGGCAGCCAGGGAAATGGCCTTATTCTTTTGGCAAAAGCCTCTCCATGTATACACACGTCTGTTCCCTCACCCACCCCCTGTCTGAATGAGAAATCAGGGCCTTCTTGACATGAGGCAGCACACGCCAGATGCTGAGCAGTCAACAAGACAGATGCAGCCAGGGGGACAAAAGAGGTAATCATATAAATACTTAAAAGCTCCTTTTAATCAAAATGTTCATTGTCCTTTTTAAAAGGAAGGTACTTTTTAATAGCTATTTAACTCCTTTCGAAGGCAAGGAAGGGGCGGAGGAAATATTTCTTTACAAGGATGAGGCGGGGTTTTTTTTCATAAATACAATAACTTAGTTGAAACTTTCTTCTTTTTCATTTCACAGTGCTTTTTCCCCATGGGAGTTTATAAGAAAAGCAAGCTTGGCACTACTTCTTTGCTCGTGCATATATCAATTTTACAAACAGTATGAACGGTGTGCATCTGAGGAAGGGCGGTCCCCTGACGGGATGGCAGAGCCCTGGTAGGATCCCCTGCAGCACCCCCAGCCTTCTGCAACACCCAGAAATCTGCTGGTTGCATTGGACCCATGAAAATCTGCCTAACGGTCTCCACTGTCCACTTTCGCTGTTTGTTTCTGTATTTATTTCTAACATGTTCATTGACCCCCAGTCCTGCTTGTAAGGGCATATAAAAGACAAGCCTTTCCCCCATACAGCATGAGCGTGAAGGGGAAACGCCTGCCTCACCAAGCAGTGCCCAGACCACCAGCAGGCAGCACCGCCACCGCTGCCCCAGCTCCTACAGCCCAGTGCTCACTGGCGCGGGGCTCTTCGCTCTCCTATAGCCAGGCGCCGTTACAGCCGCTGCCTGGGCTGCCAGAGAGGACCAAGGCTTTAGCACACGAGATGCAACACCCAGGCTTGATGCTCGGTCCCTGGAGCACCTCCTTGCTCTGAGGAAGGCACAGCAGCAGCTGTCTAAAAGTTCTCTTTAATTTTAAAGTCCATCTGCCCTCACAGTTTTCGGGAATGGCAGCATTGGCTTTGCCCTTTTCAGCTGTGTGGAGCAAAGGCAAAGAGGGATGGCAGCAGGACGTGACATCCCAAGTCAGAAGCATTTGCATGCTTTCTCCCAGCCTCCCTGCTCCCCTCCCCTCTCCCTGTGAGGATGCTGGCACCGATCACGAGCCCGCTGAGGTCCCGGGGGATGACACCATCTGCAGTGAGGCTGATGAATTAGATTCTGCACACCAATGGCAGGCGGCACAGACAACACCCTGCCTACTCAGCTGATGCAGAGGTAATGATGGAGGAAGAAACCTTGTTTTGTCATTGTGTCTCTTCCTGAACATATTCCAGCCAAATGTTTCCCTACCTCTTCTCATTTGTGAAGGCAGCCCCCGCGACGACTCCTACAGCAAATTCACCACTAGCGATGCCAGCTTCCGAGAGTGATTCTTCTATGAATCCTGTCTTTAGGATCCTACAAGGCCTAACTGGGCTCTGCTAAAGCATCTTACTTCGGGTACGTAAATAGCATAAGACCAGAGTCATGTCTTTTTTCTCATAGTCTGTCTCGCTTATGAGTTAAGCATCTCTTTAGTGTGGCACAAACAATTCAAAAAGGTGTAGTTTGGTTAATAGTCATGGTCACCTCCAATACAGATGCTCTTACTCAGGTTTTACTTTGCCTTTCACTTGGAGAGCCATGCCAGACTTTTATCTGATGACAGATTTTGTCAAACATGAGGAAAGCTTTGCAATGTGACCCCGGATGATTACTCAAGAGCGTAAGAGATGCGTTGCATCTCCATGACTGATGGCTGCCAGATGGTGGATCTGGAGAGGGCAGAAACAGGTACCATTTTAACATGTTTTCACCTAATGTGACCCCTTGATCCTCAGGAGAAGGTAGACACATGGTATGCAAGAGGCAGTGTCCTGGGAGATGCCAGATTAAATACAGAACCTCAGGAACGCCTCATTTTGACTTGCACCATCAGCATTTTCTAACCCCTTTCCCAGGATCATGAGGGCTGGTCGTCTGCATACCTAAAAGCAGAAAAGAAGGGAGAAGAGGGAAGCCAGGCTCTTCCTATCCTGATGGGAGCTGAATCTTTGCAGCACACAAACGCTGACAAAACCCTTTACAGGAATCACAGTGAGAATGGCTGCTGGGGCAGATGCAGCCTTCGGCGGCTGAATCACTCCTCAGCGGTCAAGGGATGTTCAGATGGTGTGGCAAGGGCACTGCCAGCTCACGGGGGTCCCGCCATGCAAGATGGGCATGACCCAACTATGTGTTCAGGCTGGTCTGAGGGGCTTCAGCTGTTGCAGTTCAGGTTTCTTCACAGCATCCCCCTGTGTACAGGAAATGTCATTCACAACACATTCACAGAGCAAGAAAATATTAGGAAAACACCAGCTGATATGAATAATTAACATATTTAACAATTGCTGCTTGATTTCACACATGACACTCTCTCTTCTGAGGTACTGCCCCTCCCAAATTGCTTAAAATCTACATAGAAAAAAAATTACAGAAGATTTGCAAAAAAAATTCTTTGATTTCTATTCAGACCAAGGACTATATGGTGATATTGCCAGCTAACCTCACCAATAATGTAAAGCAGTTTGTCTTTCTGCATAAACCTCACTACCAGCAGCTTGGGTGTTAAGACCAGCTCCTTTCATTAGAGACACCATGAAATAAAGAGGGGCAAACCTTCTTGTGGCAGAACTTTCCTGTGGCAGGTAACTTTTGTGCCTGCTAGGTAAGTACACAAAGAAACCTTTCACCTTCAATGAAGAGCCTGGTTTGATATGGTAACAAGAGGCTGAAAGGTTCCTGTTAATAGCAGAGAGTCCTATTGTACGTAAACAGACAGCCTTTCCCACAAAACCTTTCAGACGGGTGGTCCTTCTACCCACCCTAGCCCATGCCTAGGGTGTGCCAGGGGGAGGAGAGAGAGCACACCCCCTTTTTGCCTCCAGACCCGGGCTGTGGGTTAAGGTCCCTCAGTAGCTTCCTGCAGGGTCAGAATTCATTCCCTCTAACGTGAACGCTCAGAACTAGAGCGCCTTGAATTATTTACTGTTACTAATTTATGTAATGAATGCAACTTTTTGTTCCCATTCATGAAGCCTCCGCAAAGAGGAAATGCCTTTTACAGGCCTGTTCTTTCTTTACAAGAGTTTGCATTAGTTCATGGCTTGTTTTAGAGCTAATAGCTCTGAGCATCAGCAATCATTTGCTGTACAACCTGTGACCAAAGCAGCCATCCAATTTCTTCTTTGGTTGGGACAACCAAAGGATTGCAAGCAGGACTTGCATTCTCTCCCATTTGCAATTGCTGAGTAAATCTAACATGACTTTTGCAGTTTTTTTAAAAACAGACAGAGGAGTGGGATGTGGGCACAGCTTTTTTGACTGCTTGTATTTATGATGTTTTGGTTTCTACAAGTAATTCTGCAGGTCAGAACCCATTCATGCCTGTAAAAGGCAATAAAAGGGACTAGAGGCACCAGCGATGTGAGTCAGCAGCTTTTATTTTTACAGGCATTTGTGAATACTCATTTGTTGTATTAACCAAAGGGTGTCTCTTGCCAACTAAACAAAAGGTGGCAAGTTGTAAGGTAGAGGAAATGCTGTCACACAGGCTGTATGAAAAGCTCGTCCAAGCAGATGGCCAAGTTAGCAGCGTACTCAAAATCTTATGTGGTAGCTTTAGATAGCATTGCAAAATGAGAGTCCGTCCGGCCTTTCTGTCCACTACCTGAGGAATGAATGGGTCAGCAGAGGGGATCCAGACTTCGTTGCTTCACCTCCTAGTGCTCTTGATGGTTGGGCACACACACCCCCCGTGCATGCACACGAACTTGGAGGAGACAGTTGCATACTGCGTCATCAGTCTACCTGGTAAAACTGAATTCAACGTGGATGATCCACACTTCTTACTTCTCCAAACAGCGCCAGTGAAATATCACTGACTCTTTTAGTGGCCTGACATGGACATCACAAACTCTCCATCAAAGTCCCATTGAATTCAGTGGGAGCTGGATCAAATGAGATTTTTCCCTGTTATCAGCAGCCTTTTGTAGTTCTGAAACGCGTCTCTTAAGGCCTGTTTTCAGGTGCTGATGTTCAAGCCAGTGCAAAAACAAAGACTGCGGAATCCGTGTATCTGCAGTAGCACATAAGATATTCAGCTGTTCCTTGCAGTAGGAGCCATCTGATTCATGCTTCATTAACCTGCACAAAATTTGTAGCCTTCCCTCTATCCCTAAGCAATAATTAACAGCTGAGTGCTGTAATGACTTCATGTTTTACTAAGACTTCATTTTTTACTAAATATAAAACAGCACATTTACTAGCACATTAAGGAGTATTACCATCAATAATTAAAAACTGAACTACAACTGTCCAAATAAATGAAAAGAGTATGTCTTATAATGCATGATTCTTGCTCTTATATTGCATTTAGTCACTTCCTAATTTGCAACATCTAGTGATTCACTGCAAATTAATGCTATTCTAATGCACATATGTTCTACGAATGAATCTTTAAACATCTGTTCTTCTTCTCTCTCTGCAAAAGGTACCTGTGAGTGCAACTGGGAGAGAAAGCGATCGGCCAGCAGAGAAGAAGGAAGGGTAAAGAGACACACAAGAACCCCACAAAACATACAGGAAAAGTCCTGCTTCGCCTGTCTTGTCCTTTAACCACCAGGACTCACCAGAAGATATTTTGCTTTGCAGGATTGCTGAGATACTTCAGGAGCACCCAAAAGACTGACTAAGCTTCATCAACGCTGTGCTAGCAAACCAGAGTGTCACTGAGTGAGGATCCCTCGTGAGGTTCAGGGGCGTGGTGTAGAGCAACATCTGCAAAGGATGGGTGTGGGGAGGAGGACGGGGTGTGGGGCTGCGGGGCTGCCCACTCGCACAGACGGACACCAGCTGCAGGGACTCGGAGTCGCAGCGCAGCAGTGAGGGGTTAGAGGGAAACGGGGCCTGCCTTTACTTCCATCTTTATGCCCTGCTTCCTACGGCATGGCTGAGATGCCGCCCAGCCTGGGCAAAACATTCAAAGGAGCACCCATCCCCTGTTCAAAAGTGAGTTGGGCCCTACAGCTCCTTAGCCTCGTGGAAAATCACAGCAGCAGCTTCCTTAGGACAGGATCTGACTTAGCCCAATTATTTAGAGAGCAACATACAGATTAACACATGGACTCAAGAGAGAGAGAGAATGAGACAGAAAAGAAGATTGATAATCATAATTAAAAGTCTATAAGACACTCATATATGATGCTTTGTTACCGGGGTAGGTTGTATTGTCTCCGTGCCAGTGGAACTTAATAGCGAGTCATTAGCCATCAAATCACTAATACTGATTTTAAATCAAATAACGTCTCTTTGAGATTTATCTGTAAGAGCTTGGGTGTCCGAAAAATAATGTGCTACTTAATCATTAGACCAATTAGGGGCTGTGGGTTAAATATGCTACGTGAGGGGCAGCCACAGTTTTCTGCAAGACAATAGGTCTAGTTCTGATTTCATTTACCAGAGATGGTAAACCAGAGAGCCCCCACTAAGTCAAATATTTGAAGTCAGATCTATGAGATCAGAACAGGGCCTAGCCTTTCAGATATTTATCTTTTTTTTCATCCAGTGATTAGAGACAAGACCTCATTACATGTGATCAGCTGCTGTGGCATACTATTTTAAATGTAAGTCTTTCAAGGTGTGAGAAAGTGAGACAAACAAAGTGGATTAAAATAAAAACATGTGCCTTTCTTTTTTGCCTTCCAGTATAATTTACATATACTCACCTTCCTGTTTATATTGTAAAAATAGTCAAAACTAATGAAAATAAAATCACTTCCTAGCTAGCACTTCGAAAGGAAGCTTGAGCCTGGAGGAAATTTCGCAGCTGAGCTGTAGCCTCCTGGGGAAAAGGAGGCTTTATGACACAAGTGCTGCTGACACAACCTTCAGTGCAGTGATGCTGGCAGTTCTTACAATGTGTGCAAGGTCTTTTAGTCTGAGAAGTGCTAAAAAAAATTGAAGGCAATTTGTTTTCAACGGCATCACTTTCCATTTTATCAACTGCAGGTTGCAGTTAGGGGCATGTGTATTTGTAATCCATGATCTCTCTGACCAAGCCCTCTTCAGCTCTTTTTTTCCAGACAAAATTTCTTCTGAACTGAGTGAGAAGCTCTGAACAGGGTATAGTTAAATATAGTTATACAGCAAAGCCCAAATTACTGCATATAATGGGAAGGACCATAAAAGCTGCAGATTCCTGCCTTGAGGAGGAGAGAGGAGGCATAGATGAAGCAGCTCCTCTGTTTTCAGCATGGTACAGATTTTTCTATATGCTACATCACTACGGAGGACGCAGTGCACTATGGTAATGCAGCCAGCTGGTCTCGTTCATTTGGGCTGTACAGTCCCTATGCATCATGTTGTATGACAGGTTATTATAGCAGACACTGGAGGAAGTCCTGGCTACTCTTTCTTTGGTCAGTGGAAAAATTCAAGCTAAGAATTTCATCCCGAAGATCAAACCCAGGGAGAAACAGAAGAGTGAATGAGGACATGGATTTGCAGAGTTTCATACTATGG
Organism: Fulmarus glacialis; assembly: GCF_000690835.1. NCBI lineage: Eukaryota > Metazoa > Chordata > Aves > Procellariiformes > Procellariidae > Fulmarus > Fulmarus glacialis. The sequence continues at coordinate 20,815 of NW_009192731.1, forward strand.
CCTCAGTATTAGGGCAGGACGGTTCAGGTTAGCACAAATAAGGCACCTTTGGGTGTCTTCAAAGACACTGAAATAGCAACAGTTGGCACTTCTCATGCTCTTTTCTTGGGGGTACCTCTAAGTGGTTTAATGTCACCTCACTGACAATCTGCAGCAGTCCTCCAATATGTATTTGGCTAAGCTCCTTTCTACAGCCCTCAAGGCAGGGAGAGGGGAAGGAAAGCGAGATGGATGACAGGGACAGAGAAGCAATCTTACATGATTTTAAAGTGAGATCTTTGGAAAGTCTAATTGGGTCTCCATGGCAAAGGGTTACACTGCTGTAATGTGTGGCAGTGTCACTAATGACCGTTCCCACACCAGTGCTCTGCAGTTCCGCTGACAAACAGCAACACCAGCTACACAGGGATCCCTATTGCCCACTGGGCTTACTGGTTTAGTACTTTGGCATGAATCATCATGATCATTTTCCACTGGTACCTGCATGTTTGTGAAGCGCCCTTATGAAAATCTTAATGAAGAAAATGCACCTGACCCATAGCAGTGCGTGGCACATGGTATTAAACGTATTCCCTTTAATGCCACACAAGGGACTTTCATCCAAATGATTTGCCATACATCAGTCAGTGGCATCGTTCCAGGCCTTATTCTTGTAGGAAATCTTTGGGTCTGAATAGAAAGCTGAGCTTTCTTAAATTATAACTATCCACTGCCAAACCCACACTATTTTTCATGATGTGGGCTGTGGGCCTCTAATTCTGCTGTTTGTAATCTAGAAAGTAGAAATTAAGCATCCTCCTTACCTGCCATTTAGCCTCCAGTTTCAAAAACACTAACTTTTCCTTTCTTCACTGTTAACTGTTTCCTCGCTATTTATCAATTGCAGCATTTTTGCTGTGGGGAAACATTCATCTTTCGCACTAGCATTTCACAGAAACCAAAGCAGAGCCTTGAGGGTATGTCTGGGACGCAGACGATGTCTGCAGGGTCCGTTGGTTTCGTACCTCTGGAAAGCCATGAAGCGGTGAAAGCCCAAATGGAAGTGCCCTTCCCCGTGCCTAGGGGTTATAACCCCATCTGCTGCGTAAGCCGTTGACCTCCAACTCCAGGCCACGCATCGCCAGCGCTGGGGCAGGATGGGCAGGCGGCTCTGCCGGAGCTGCTGCCCCGAGGACTTGACTGCAGATGGTCCGTGGGAGCCGTCCTGCCTCTTTCCCCTCTTGGCTCCATCCCTTCAGGGAGGAATGGCAGACCTCAAGCTGCAAGAAGATTCAAGGGCATGGTTCATCCTTACCTTAACTGGGAAATGCTGGAAGGCTCCAGCCAGCCATCTGGCTTCTCCATCAGGTTGCTAGCGCTGTTTCACAGAGGAGTCTTTAAAGTCAGGAAGCGACCCTGGATCACTGGTGTGGAAAGGAAGGAGCTACTGGCCAAGCATTCCTGATTTGAGCTTCTTGTGAGCCCAAGAATATCGCAAATCTTTGCTAAGGGTTAAAAATCAGCCCATTGGAGAGATTACTTCTATCCAGAGACCTAGGTTACTTTAAAGATCTGGATTTTGGAAAGGCATGAAGCAAAAGTGAAAGATTCATACTACAGATTCCTGTTCAGCATTTATGTCTGTCCACAAGAAGCCCAGGAGTTAGTAAATCTGTCAGAGACGTTTTAATAACTCTCAGCTAAAGCCTAATTCACTAATCTGTCAATACAGAAAAGCTTTATTGCTGTGGAAAAGTAGATCCACTCAGTGCAAGCGTGTATTTTTCTAAATGTGGGAGGATTATGGACACAGATAATCTCCTACTTTTGCTGCTGGTTTATATTGTTTTTTTAACTATCCTCTATTCTAAAAGCTCAGCTCTTGCCACTTGCCAGCTTTTAGGTGGAATTTGTAGCATATGTGTAATTACAGAGAGACACCTACACACACAGAGCTGCACATATATGTGTACCTACATGTACAGTTTTCTACATTGCAGAAAGTGCGGCCCAGGCATTTGTTTGAAAAAAAATCATATTTATTGCTGAAAACTTTCTCAGTCATTAAAATTTCTGGCTGAATTGTGGCAGATCTGAGCAAGTTGCTTCATCTCTCTTCTAAAGCTCTGAGGCTGGAAAACGGGGAAAACAGACCCACGTATGCAGCTTTTCAAGGTTTCTCAGGTCCTGGAAGGAGAAGGATGGAAACCCCCAAGATAAAAATAGAGACACAGCTTGGGGCATGTTCAAGGTTGCATAGGAAGTTCCTGATGACTGATATGGGCATTTCATCAGGCTCTCTTGAGACACTGGGCTATGCTTTTTCTGATAAAGCTAGAAAGAAAACCAGAACAGGTACACTGTTCACTGCACAGCTGCACAATGTCCGTCCTTCCAAAGGAAGAGGTAAAGGTCCTGACAAAACAATTATGTGAGGGTGCAGCGAAAGTCTGTATTGTAATGGGTACATGCACACACACACACAGAGTTACTGGCGTGAAAACTCCAAGGGCAACTTTATCACAGGCATTTCCCTGCAGCTGGCTTAGCAGCCTTGAAAACCTAAACGTTCTTCTAATATTGGACTGTTGGTATGGTGTTTTATGACTTCATTTGTCATATAGTTTTATCTTAGGTACTGCCTTTGTTTGTGCTTTAAACCGGAGGATATGTAGAGAAAGGGCAATAACTTTCCTATAATAGGGGGCAGAAAGAACAATTTCCTTGCCTTTTTTTGCACAAAACAGAGGCAAAATATTCAGTGTAAGAGAGTTTTGATGATACCTTATCTTTCAAGTCTTTCTCACATTTTCCAGTAATGGTGCTATTATGTATCTTTGATTCTTTTTATGATTACAGCCTGTGACATCCTAGTGCAGTGCACAAATTTATCCGTTTGCAACGATATGGAAGCTTTCATTTCCACTTCACTGCTTCCCTTATCTACCAGCTGCCCATCATTCTCCGTCACTTTGGCATCTTCTCTTTTTCCTCACTCCTTACCCCCTTCCCCCTAAAAAGAAGAAATCAACTTTCAGTTGAAAAATAATCTTAGTATGATAACTTTCTGACCCTGGGTGGAAATAGTTGTTACAAATGGGACCTGCTTGGCCCATGTCGATGAAGGGGGAGCTAAGTTAAAGACAGCACCTAAAATGGAGAGTTCACAGAAGTCCAACAGACATGCACCAGGACGACCCTGTGCAGGAGTGGCAAGACTGGCAAAAGTGTGTGCCTTTGCTCACATAGGTGCTTTAATCACAGTGGCCAAAACCAATAATGGTTTTCTTTACAGCCTGGTAAGGACACAGGTGGCCTGGAAAGACTATTACTTTGGTGGTAGGAAACAGAGGAATAACAATGATTAATAGATCCGAAAGCTCTGATGCATCCTACTTAAACCCAGATCCCTAAAATCCCAAAGACCACTCTGCATGCAGTAAGAGTGAAGGGAAGGAGGGGAAGGGAAGGGAGGGGGAGGGAAGGGGAGGGAAGGGAAGGGAAGGGGGGGGGGGACCGGATGAGGA
>NW_009192731.1:24453-39188 GCF_000690835.1 Fulmarus glacialis
GAAGGGAAGGGAAGGGAAGGGAAGGGAAGGGAGAACCTTTTCAGGAAGGTCCAGTATGTACCATGAACATGGCCCATAGACATGGCATGGTGCTGGGAGCTGACCTGCTGCGGGGTGATCACACCCTCTAGATGCAGGCAGCTAGTGGGAGGGTTCTGAATCTCAATCGTCTCACCATTGACCATAGAGAGAGCCTAGGAACAAGTCTCTAGCCTTGGCTCAGAAATTAAAGCACCGTGAGTATTTACTGTTCCTCCCTCTTCCTTCTCTTCCACAGGCCTGAATTTCTTTTTCAGACAAATGGGTTTATTTTCATAATTTGGTCATTTTAAATGACACAGATAAAAAAGACTGAGGGAAGAGGTTGGCACTATTGACTTCATGCCATTAAAGCCACTGAGAACTTTAACTCCTGGAGGCCTACAGGCTTGAACCTCAGCCCTATAATCTGCCTGCCATGAGCTGCAGAGCACTGGTGATGGCAGCTGGGTTTGTGGCTAAGGGGCAGATGTTGGGGTTGGGCAACCTGAGCTCTGCCACTGGTCCCCTGTGTCACCTTGGCCAAGTCACTAAAACTCCCCCAGCACCTCTACGTACTGCTGTTTTATTGAACCCCGTCTGCTCACAGCTGGGGTTCAAGCCACAGAGGTGCAAGCCACAGAGGACAGACCGACTGCCATGTTTCTCCGGTTCCCACCTAGTACGGGTGCCAAGGTAAATGCAACCGCAATAGCCTGGCAATGGAGCTCCTTTACTTCACCACTCGCAAATAGCTGTATGATTCACTTAGCAGCCTGCAGACCACAGCCTCTCCTGCTGTAAAAGGCTGCTTCATTGATTTCAGTAAGCACTTCAATCTTCTCCCCAGATAATTTAACCACAGGTGTATTTTATCTCCACATACTTTCCTGGAGTTACACATGACCTTCCCAGAAGCAAATTTGGTTCATTGGGTTTTATCCTTTGATATATCCCCTTATGCAAAATATAGCTTAGAAAAGGTATATTTATCACATTGTCAGTAAAAGTAAAGAGAAAAAGCCACAATTTTTTCTGCAAAAAAAGCTGCTCAGTCTTCAAAATTTTCTGCATGAAAATTAAACAATCAGCTTAAGTTCCATTTCCTCTTCCCTTCCCCAGAATAATATTAGTTTCTGCTTCCACAAAGCACATAGATCATCCTCATCAGGAAGCCAGCTAGAGCACATTAAAGAAGAAATGATATAGTGGATTGGGGTTTATGAAGAGAAGAGGCAGTGCCTGGTTGGTCTAACCATGAAACATTGTCTGAGGTATGTTTAATCTTCTGCTACACAGACAACTTCTAAGCAACTTATCTTCTTATGGGATATTTTTAATAGCCTTTTTAGAAGCAATGAATAATGCCTTTCTCAGCGTCATGCAGTGATCCAGTATACTGCAAATCCTTCTAGCTACTAGAGGTGCACAAACCTCAGGAATTTCACATCTAAAATAAATTTTTGTTCACTGAGACTTGCTTAGAGTTAACCATAAGGCAAGGTACTGCCTCGAAACAGCACTTTGTTAATGCAAGTCCCATTTAAATAGACTAAAAAAAAGGAGGCAAAGTTTGAATTCCCATCCAGATCAAAAGCATACCAAATTTAAGCAGCATTAGGTTTGAAAGCCATGTTAAAAACACACAATAGTCATAGGCTATAGCTCAAATATAATTGCAAATAGCTGGTGGTCAAACAGGAGATGTTTATGTCTAACTCGGGCATAGCATTGAGTTTGGCCATGTTTCTGATGAAAGGTATATCCGTGTCCTAGTAAGAATTGGCGGGGAGGAACAAAACAACAACTCTTACAGCACAAGCAAACCAAAAAGGTTGTCAAGTAAGAAGTGTGGCCCTGGGCTCTGTCTCTGCTTTCCCTCCCTGTTTACCTCCTCCAACATAGATCTGTGGACTTCAGCCCAAGAAGAAACCTGTGATACCGGCCCCTTTGGTATCACGGCACAGAAGCTGACGAAGGTACTGGGTGGCTCTTGCACTTCCACCTTCAGCTTGTGCTCCCATGTGATTCAGGCAGCGATCTTGTGCTGGTGCTGACGATACATGAGCGAGCGGTACAACACACATCTGGGCCAGCAGCTCCTGCCTGGCTGGTAAGCTGGTTTCACCCAAGGAGCAGATCTATTTAATTACAGACACCAAGCGCCCTTGGTCACTTCATACATAGCTGTCATTACCCAGCCAGGCCTGGAAGAGCATCTTTTCTAATCAAAACTGAAAGGGGCATTTATGAGCTCAGCTTTTTCTCATCTTGCTGCTCTTTTGGGGCATGATCCAAAATCAGGCATAAAATTGCTGGAGTTGGATTTGTCTGAGCGAGTTGCCCTCAGCTCCCTTTATGCCCCGTGGAGAGAAAGAGCCATGTTAGGTTAGCTAAGTTTCTCCTGCTCCCGCTTGTTGACACCTTTGAAACAAACCATTGGTGACAGGCTACTGCTTTAATTGCCACCTTCAAAATGGGAAAATAGTGTTGCCTGTCTCCACCTCCCAAAGGTTATACAAGATTTAATTCATCCATTCATCTGCTCACTCCTCTTGTAAATGGCTTTGAGATTCCTGAAGGTGAGGAAATTAGTGGGTATGTGTAAGGTCAGGTTAGCTCACCCACTCTTTGTTATGATGCAGCTCTGTATGATCATCTTTTAGAGGAAATCTTGTGCTCAAACCAGCGCTAAACTCAGCAGGAGTGAAAAACCTTGCATCGCCTAAAAAATAATATTTCTCTTTTGGCATACCCTAATATGCTCATTCCTCATAAACATTCATGTTGTTAGTTCTGCTTGCCTTGAGATCTCAGCCCTAAGTAAAAACACTGCAAGAAGAAAAACAAAAGACCTTTCTGGACTGATCTGTCATTTGCATATTTGGTGCTGCAGTCTGTGTGTGTCGAGGCTTAGAGGTTTTCCCTGAAAGTTGATTTGCTCTGGGGAGTATTTTTTTTGCCTGCTATGTCTTCATTTTTACAGCTTGTTGTGCTCTCCCACTGCCAGTCCAGGGACTGCCTGAGTGCCAGCAACACCTAAGTGGTGCTTTTGCTCTAACAGCCTCCCGAGGGCCGGTGCTGTCAGCAGGTTGGCCCCGGTAGGACACCTCCAGCAATGCCCCGGAGGAAGTGTTAATGTCAGGAAGCATTTGCAAATGTTTCTTTTTTGGCTGCAGTTGGTGGTAAGGACACAGGCACACTGGCAACTGGTGAAGCCGGGGGAAGCACCCGCTTCAGTCACTCCAGCTGATGCACCTTTTCCCACCTTCCAGTCTGGGTGTTTTTCCTGGTAACTTGGGAAATGGGGCTTGAGCTGCCACGCAGGGAGCTGCGGGGTGCCAGTGGCTGCCCACATTCCCAGCCGCCCTGCAGCTGCTGGCGGGGATGTGCTGCACCTGAACGCATGCATCTGCTCCGCCCTGAGGTCGCCCAAGGGGTCCGAGGAACAGGGACAACATGTGCCTTATGCGAGGTGTCGGGGCCCCTGCTCCCTGAGGGCAGGAAAGTGCTGCTTTGCCCCGGCGCAGACCCTTTGCAGGGTCTCTTTGGACCTTTGTGCATGGTGGAGCTCCTTCTTCCCCTCCTGGCACTTAAATAGAAAGAAAATAACAGCATCATGTTTTTAACTAAGGCAATTCTGCGTCGGTGTCAAGTTTTATTGTCATCCTTGTTGTTAGCTTCTTATGATAGAGGCACCAAGCTGGGTCCTTCACCACACATACACCAGACCTACCAGAAACACAGCAAGGATGGGGTCACAAGTCTTTACTCTTTTGTAACTCTGGGATAAGAAAAGTTTATAGCTGCTATTTGAAAATGCAATGATAAATTTATGCTACTTCTGAGGGTTTTGTTAGGCTTTTCTTCCAGCAGGTCCCACACAATGTCGCTAAACTGACTGCAGTGAGGGGAGGAAGCACATACAGGGTCACAAAAAATGGCCAGGATAGGGCTCAGATAGACTGTGTGTCTCTTGGCTTCCCATGTATGTGAGTGACGGTGCCCCTCTGACAGCGTCCGCTTCTCTGTGAGAGGAGGGATGTACTGCTTGGGCACAACTTGTCTTTTATAGGGGTGGGCTCTGGCTTTTGGCAGAGCTCCTAGAGTTTGGCTTGCTCCTGCATAGCAAGATCAGGGAGCGCTGCTAACGCACTGAGTTTTCTCAGGAAAAAAGAATCTTTTCGGCTGAAATGACCATTAGGAAACTTCCGCTGCCAGGCAATATAGGTTTATATGTACATGTTTTTAAGGTACCACTGAAAGGAAATACACTGACATGAGGAAAATGTCCAAGGAAATTATGATGCACACTAACAACGTTCCGATTAATTAATAGTAAGTGACATGGGAAGGAAACGTTTGATGCGGGACCATCTGCTCAGAGCTATGGCAGTTCTACAGCGTGGGGCGAGTCGTAGCACAGGAGCCGTGAGTAAGCGAGAGCTCCCCGCTGCACTTTGACGCAGGTGGCTCCATGGCTGTGAAAGGAGACTTTTGAAGGACACAGGAGTTTACTAATTAAAAAGATAAATCTCCTGAATTGCGCTCCTATAATTATGTTGTCATTACAGCAAATGCAGCTAAATTAACTTAGAGGAGCACGGCTCTTGCCTTGCCCCACTATGTTTACATACAAATCTGTTCATGTAACAGCCCCTTGACTGCTTTGCTGGCTTGTTTAGTACCATATGTTTCGTCCTGTACCCTCCAATGGGCAAATCCAGTCATCTTAATAATCCCAATAACTACATCACGAAGTCCAGAACATCTATTTGGTCATATGGTGCTCTGTCTCCCCAGTGACAGGGGAGTCTGACTCACTGCCTGAGCTCAGATCACCTGTCAGAACTCATCTTTTCTCCTTAAATCATTCGGTATTCTTCTGCCACAGCAACACACTCAGACCTTTACTTCTTGCAGAGCTCAGCCCTGCCTCCCCACAACTCAGCATTGTGCCTTGGGATTGTTGTGCACAGCTCTTTGTGACTGTGATTTAAGTGAGGCTGGTTTGCGCCATGGGAAGCAATGGTTTCTTACTGAAGCTGGGGAGGGAGGAAAATGTTCAAACTGGGAGTGGAGGAAAGGAACAGTAATACCAAAGCCCCAGGCTTTGCAGTGAGAAACACAAGCACGGTTAATAACAGCCCAGTTTCTCCTCCTGTGCCGTTTGGGTGATGTTGTCTTCGCTGCTGTCAGCCTGTGGGCTGGCAGGAAGGTGAAGGGGCTGTGCTGCAAAGAGCACCATGTGGAATGGAGAGAGGGAACACCTTGTTAAATGTGTTTAACATCAAATGTTAGAAAAAAACCATCTGACTTCCACCGGAAAATATACATGAGACAAATAACAATACCTTTCTAGCGCTCTTCCCTGCAAAGAGAACTTTGAAAAGCTTGATAGGCTCAAACCAGTATTTAGCACCACAAAAAAGGTACTAAACTAGATTTGGCCCAAGATTGTCCTGTAAAGCAAAGTTTGCCAGAGGATGCCAAACCCATGTAACCTGTGGAAGAGCTGGGTTAGCTCTGGGCTGACAACTCACCTAGTGGCTCTCTGCAAGCCTGGGGTTTCCCAAGGCAACAGCTCCAAATTTGCCCCACCTTACCAGGTCTCCCGCACCGTGGGTCTGGGGCTTGGCCATGAAATGCTGAGCCCCGTGGGCCATGGCTGAGCTCAGTGCCTGGGGCTGGGGCTCTGGGATCTGGTCGACCTCAACCACTCAAGCCAGCTGTTTACTACTTCCGAGCCAAACCAACATTTTTCTTCCTCGGGCTCTGCAATTTCCTGTGACCTCAAAACTCAAACCAGGCACCAGATTTATTTGACACAAAGGCATAACCATCACTGGTTGTGCAACAAGAACTGGGCTTCAATAACCAGCCTACGCATACCGGGAGGCACACATGCTTGTGCTGCATTTGTGCTGCCAAGCTTGATGTGTGCCATCTTGTGCCACCGTGCAGCATGGGACAGTTGATGTTGCAGCGGTTTGTGGTGGCAAGAGTGGTCCTGATGTATGGGATTTGCTGGTGCTGCTTAGCAAGGGACCACCAAGGTAATTACCCAGGTCTGCTCCCCAGATCTGGTGGCTGCCTCTGACCACAGGCAAAACTGTTGATACCCAGTGGTTGCTGCTTTGATAAGGCTCCTAGAAGGAGAAAAATGGATAGAAAATGCCCTCTTTCCTCCCCTCCCTCCTTCACAGTGCACCAGCAGTGCTTTGGTCCTCATCTCTGCTGAGTGCGGAGAGGAAACATGCTGCAACCAGCAGCCTCAGCATGGCTGAATTAGATGCTCCAATGCAGTGTTTGAGGTAGGTGGGGTGGAGTGGGGAGTCCTTCAGAGCCCTCAAGGGGAGAAGGAAGCCGCCAAACTAAGGCAGAACGAAATGCAGAGGAAAGGGGGAAGAAGACTTGGCTGGTCTGGTCATTCCGGCACACCCATTCCCAAGGCAGACAGAGGGAGACTCCCCAGGCAGCAGATACCTGGCAGCTGGGGCAGACCTGTGTCTGAGCTGCCCCTCCTTCTCAGTGGGAGCAAGGCCTGTCATTTATGCACACTGAGCAGGACAGCCCTGCCTGCCCCTGCTTGCCATGGCTGCTGGTGGGATCCTGCATCGGATGCAGCCCCTGTGGTGTCCAGCATGGTCCGACTGCATTCCCCAAGCTGGGAGCGGGGAGCTCCCTGTGGTTTTGGAGCTGTGGGGAGGGTGGAAACAAGCGCCTCAGAGGTTCAGCCGCTGCCAAGCAGAGTTTCAAGGGCACCGGTGGTCGTGCCGGCTGGAGCTGAGCTGGGAGAGAGGCAAGCGCTGCCCCGGCAGAGCCAAGCACTACCTCCCCGGCAGCCACGCAGCCCCGAGGGCAGCGGCCCCAGCTGCCTGCCGCTGCCGTTGACAGCAAATGGGAGGTCTGGGACAGAATCCTGCCTCCTTACCTCCCCTGAGCAGCCTTCTGATGGAGTGGAGAGGGGAGCCGCCTTATTAAACTATCCGGGACCACAGTCTGTAGCAACCTGAGGGGTTAAGAGTCACATAAATTTCCAATCCCAAGGCTTTTAAAGGCCTGGCACTAGGGAAGAGCCCTTCATTTCATGTCGCTTCGCAAAATAAATGTCAGTGCAACAACAGCTCCAAGCTCTTTGTACGTCTTTGCAATTCATTCTTTTCTGAAATGAAGCAAAACAAAAGGAAGGTGACTCTCACTGTTTGGCTGGCTCGACATCAGAAATATCCATAGGTCAGCCAAGTCACTCTCATATGGAGGGAGACACCCTCGCTGGCTGCGCTCTTTTATAGGCACAGGATCTTGGTCCAAGGAGGCAGGATTTTATCCCTTGCATAACACGCTGTTAATAATCAACAAGGTCAAATGTTCTACCATGTTGGGGCTGTGGGTTAATCATGGCCTTTGGTGGCCAGGTTTCAAGAGGAGTGACACCGCTCTGTGCTCCTCGTGCTGCCCTGCAGGGAATGTGGGTGGAGGGAGAGGAGAGAATGAAAAGGAGGAGGACAAGGAAGGCATCGGGGGGTCACAGTTCAAAGAGGATCTGAACCTGCCACACCTTTTTCAGCATTTAGCCAGCTCTGAAATAGACCACGGACAGGTTTGATATTGTCGTTCATCGCTTTACTCTTCAGAGGACGTCTCTGCTGAGAGCCACCCTGGGAGCCTCCTTCAGATGGTTTTATTCCTGACTTCAGGACAAGAAACAAAAGCTGAGCGTTCAGCTCCACCACTGATGGCTGCAATGGCACTTTGTCTCGGGTGGCTTTTGTCTGGCCCCCTGTCTGCCACAGCTTCTCTTTTTGTTCAGTGATGGCAACTGCAAACAATATCTTCTTCCTTCTAGTTTTTTCCTAAGGGACTAAGGGAGCAGGATCATCATAAAGAAGAGCAGTGGGATCACCACCTTTCCTTTTAACTGGTGGAAAAGTCTATACATTGCACACTTTATTGACCTTCAGTGCCCATGATGGAAGCAGATATATGAAGCTTTGCAGGACTGGAGGTGCATAGGTACCATAAACTGGGTACTCGTGAACACAAATTTCAGTTCCTCTGTTTTCAGGAACTGCACACAGAAATCAGACAAATGACAGCTGTGCCAGCCTCTGGCTTCATATTTCTTCTCCATAAGTGCATCTGAACAGGTTAACAACACAGCCCAGCACAAGCTTTTCAGCACCACCTGTAAATAACCTGGAAATACCAAATTGTCCTGCTGTACTGGTTCCCCACTTGGCAGAGCAGAGACCTTTGCAGTTCCTCACGCTGCCACTATGATACACTTGTATACGGTTATGGTATCTCTGCATTGCCCATCAGCTCTCCTCAGGAATCCCACATTGTTAGCACCACATGGATACAAAATTAAAGATGATCTGGCATACAGGTGGAAGTAAAAGAGGCAATCACAGGTGAAAAGTCTGCTGTATGGATATAATAGAAATAGGATGCTGGGCTGAAAGCAGTCACTGAAGGCATAATTCTTGTTCATTCTTCCTTCCTGGCTGTCCTGGTTTCAGCTGGGATGGAGTTGATTTTCTTCCTTCCTGGCTGTCCTGGTTTCAGCTGGGATGGAATTGATTTTCTTCCTATTAACTGCTACAGTGCTGTGTTTTGGATGTAGTATGAGAAGAGTGTTGATGTAACACATTTTAGTTGTTGCTAAGTAATGTTTATGCTAGTCAAGGACTTTTCATCTTCCTGTGCCCTGCCAGGTGCGCAGGGGGCTGGGAGGGAACGTGGCCAGGACGGCTGGCCCAGCTGGCCAATGGGCTATTCCATACCATATGTCGTCATGCTCAGCATATAAGGCTGGGCGAAGAAGAAGGAGGGGGGGGTGCGTTCGGGGTGATGGCATTTGTCTTCCTGAGTAACCGTTATGCGTGATGGAGCCCTGCGTTCCTGGAGATGGCTGAACACCTGCCTGCCGATGCGAAGTAGTGAATGAATTCTTTGTTTTGCTGTGCTTGCGTGCGTGGCTTTTGCTTTCCCTATTAAACTGTCTTCATCTCAGCCCATGAGTTTTCTCACTTTTACCCTTCTGATTCTCTCCCCCATCCCACCAGGAGGGGTGAGTGAGCGGCTGCATGGTGCTCAGTGGCCGGCTGGGGTTAAACCACGACACTGGCACAAGGCACGATCAATGCTCCTGATTGCCCCTGGGCTGTGGGGCAAATAAGGTGCTATTCAGCTTGAGAAAGTGCCTCAGGGCACAGTCTGCTCCCTAGTTATCTCTGATCCCTGGAGGACCCACTCTGCAGCTGTCCTTGGCCAGGTAGCGACAGCGTTCCCCCCTGCTCAGCCCTGCTACCAAGCCCAGCTAGCAAGCTCAGCATTGCTGACTGCTGTAGGCAGTGTCAACACATCTGTCAAGACACCCCCACCCTCTCCCCACTGCTCTCCCCAACCACCCGTGTGGTAGGCGCAGGAGGCAGGAATCAGAAAGGCAGGCATGTCCAGCAAAGTCACCCTCCACAGCTTGCTTCCTCCTCCCATGCAGCAGAGTAAAGTCTTATGCCCCAGTCCCATCGCATGAGAGAGTTGCAGAAGTAACCACAGTGCCTGGTGGTTTGCTCGGTGGCCAAAATCAGATCCAACCCTGTCACAGACTGAGGTGAGGGAACTCTTTTCTAAGGCAAGTGTCCGTGTACTGAGGTATGTGCTTGCTTTTACGAATACTCAGGCAATGCTGTTACAGTCAGCCACAAAGACTAAAAAAAAAGCGGGGAAACAAAGCCAAGCCTTTCCGTGCCTAGCACCATCCAGTGAAGCAAGCCAAGCATTTAAATATGGCTTCAGGCCTGGGTATTCTCAAATCAGTTTTTTTACTTAGAGCATTTCTTCTCCATTTTTACTCCAGAAACCCTGGCAATGGAAGGAGTGACGAATTCACGTGCCATGCTATCTTGAGCTGTTTCAGGGGCCTCCTGGAGAGAACACCTTACTGCAAACCTTTGCTTTTTAGCATATTGTACTTCTAGGGTTTTTTTCTGAGGAAGTATTTATGGGTTATTCCTAAAGTAACAGTGTATTTGCATTGCTGTCATGCAACAGACTTCCCTATGGGCTGATTTGGCCAGCACCAAGTTCTGTGCCACTGCAGCTACAGAATTACCACTGTTAAAGCCAGTTAAATTAGTCCTGGCTCAGGAATTTGCACACTAAACTGTGGCCATGTCTGTGTAGATATAGCCGAAGGTACTGCCTGCCCCAGCTGGGTATTGCAGAAGCGCACAGCCTGGTGACACGGGGAGCACCCCCACACCAGATATTTGGACTTCTGAGATCAAAGGTGAGGACAGGGTTGTCTCCAGGAGGCAGCAAGGGAAAAGCGTAGTCACCTTCCCCCCATCCCTGGGGGGAGGAAAGACCTTGTGCTATGACTTTCAGGTGAGTGGAGGAGGCACACCATCTTGCAGAGGATTTCCATCCCTCTGTCCTCCAGCACATCCACGAGCTGCCCCTGGTGTGGAGACCCAACAGTGCTGCCGGAGCTCCTCAGCACATCATGGTGGTCTTTGCAAAGCCCCAGGAAAGGGTTTCAAGTATGCACACAGCTCTGCCTTGAGTATTGTCTGTAGCTGCTATTTGCCAAATCACACAGAGTCTGGCTTTTCTCAGATCTATTCAGATCTAGTTTTCAGCCTGTATGGTCACAGCTCACGAGCATCTTGATAAGCCGTTGTGCCCCTTCTCATAAAGGTTTTTTAAAGACAGAGTACAAAAGAGTCCGGAATGTGTTGGAGACCTATGCCATAACTGGCATCTTGGGAAGTAAAGGGCTGGAGACAGAACTGGTAAAGTTTCACTGTCTTGAGTTTGTAAAGGCAAAACTAGAGCTGTCATGCCTTTGCTTCACTTAGCAAGCAGCAGCATGCTGGAAAACTTTTTTTCTTTTAACATATTTGCTGCAGGTGTGCAGAGCTCAATAATTAAGAACAATGCCATATTCAAGACACATCCACCAAACCTTGATTACTATAGATGCTTCTCCTCAATTTAAGTTCAGTTGAATCTATATTTAACAGGTTTTTGTGTTATTGCTATTGTCATACAAAAGTTCTTGGCAGCTGCAGGGACCAGGGAGAGCTGCTGTCTGAAAAGCAAGAAGATGTCTAGCTCTTCTTTCACGTCCTTTCCTCCTACTCTTGCTTCCTCTCCTGCCAGAAGCCCACACACTTCTCTCAGGGGTGAAGTACATTAGTACTATAGAAACACAATCTAACAGAGTACATGAAGCCTTATAAAATATATTTTAGATGTATTTTAAGCTGAACTGGTAGTGTCACTTATTGTTGAGACTGCCTCATGCTTCCTGGTATAAGCCCTTTTTGTCCTGAAATTTTCCATCTCCCTGTGTCCTCCCCACAGTGAGGGAGAGCTTAGGCCAAAAAATCTTATCTGTTTTTGGAAAAGAAACCCAAAACCTAAAAGAGCATAGCCAAGTAAAAATATTCCACTAAAAAATTACCTATTTTTTCTTTGGTTTAAAGGACGCACAGCAGCATAATTCAAAGTCAAAGCCTGAAACCTGCAGCAGGAGTTGCCTTTTCTCAGGGACAATTTTCATTTTATCACCCCCACAAAAAGCTGCCTCAATTTGACCATAATGTGAGTTTGATGAAGCTCATTAAACACTGCTAGCTGCTTGGTTAGCTGTGGGCAGAGTCCAGCCCAAGGAGAGCATGACGTTCCTGCAGTGGTGGGTCTGCTCTCACAGCAGCTTTGGCAGGCAATGGCAAGCCCTGTCCTCCCCCACAACATCTGGCTGCCTTATGCCAGCATTGTGCCCCACACTGCGTCCCTTGCCCTGCTCCGTGTGGCCCCAGCAGGGCAGATGGGGCACAGCTCCCACACAGCATGTTTTGGTGCAAAGCCTCTGCACCTCTGAGGCTCTGGAAGAGCTTGTGAGACCCTGCCGTGCACCACAGATCGCAATACATCCTTGGTGCTGCGAGGGGAAACAGCGGGCTGAGCTGTGGCAGATGACCCTCACCCTCCAGAAGCTCTATCCCCCCGCTTACCTCTCCAGTAGCATCTTTCTTTGGGTCATGGTCACTAGAAATGGGAAGCTTGCCTCTCCTGGCCTCTCCAGCTACCTTTATGCTAGTGTATGAAACAAGGCCAGGGTGTGAGCTCAAACACCAGCCTTTGATCATCTGCACACAAATAATTTGCATGCTCCTTGGCATGGTGTTGGTCCATGGCCAACAATGCCTGGGCACAATTCAGTGGCACTTGCCAGGGATGGCTCCCCACAGGCGAAGCCTGCCCAGGGGCAGGAGGAAGCCTTGGCGAGCAACACAAGCTGTGCTGTATCACTTGGGTGCATCCCTGGGTTGCATAGCTAAAACTTTGATGGTGTCACTGCTGGATGCAGGCAACGCAAGGCTGGGAGGGTGCTGCCCAATCCCAAGCAAAATGGACAAGGAGAGTTGCTTGGGAGAAGGAGCAAGGCTTGCAGGAAAACTAAAAAGATTGCACGTTCTGCCACACATGTTCCCCACATACCTCCCTCAGTGCAGAAAAAGGGATTCGGAGCATAAATTCCAGGTACTCAAAGTCTAGAAGATGCCTGTGTGAACCCAGTTTTTCCTTTTACATTTCGCATATTAGTTGCATACAGTCTTTCCAGCCATTTATTTAGTCCCTGTATGGACACCTTGTGGATGCATCATGGTTGGGTAGAGAGGGAGTGTCTTTTGGTGAAGAAGCTGTGTCGTGAATGAGAGAGGGAAGGGACTTCAGGAGGAGAAGAAGCAATTTCATGGGGGTTAACTGATCTGAACACTGTCCAGGAGCACTAGATATTAGTCCAGCCTTTGCCACAAGATTTCTGCGCAAAGTTGGGTGAGTCACTTAACCCAAAGGTTATCACAGTTTCTTGTTTTCCGTGTACCTAACTTGAAATTTGGGCTTGGTTTGCAGCAGAGATGAGCCCTCAGAGCCACAAGGCTTTTCCTCTTGTTTCCCCTTCCTCAGTCTCACAGGATTGTTCTGGAAAGAATTTAATTAATGTCTGAAGTCCTCCGATGTCATAGTGATGAGTCCCATCAAAAAGCCTGGAGG
The DNA here is from genome assembly GCF_000690835.1 of Fulmarus glacialis. Lineage (NCBI taxonomy): Eukaryota > Metazoa > Chordata > Aves > Procellariiformes > Procellariidae > Fulmarus > Fulmarus glacialis. The sequence goes on from NW_009192731.1 coordinate 37,546, forward strand.
AAATTAATAACTCCCACTTGACAACAGCGCTTACACGGCAAACTGCAAGTAAAGCATGGGGTCACATACTGAACAAGATACCAGCCAGTTGCTTCTGAAGCCACTTCTGTCTTTTCTGTGCACTCAAGCAGTCAGGGGTGTGTAAAAGCAATTTAAAACTCCTCTTCCTTGCAATGTCTGTAGGAAATTTGACAGTGATAAGGAGTCTGGTGCTCTAGGCTTGTTGACGGGTGCTTTTTTCCTCCGCTCTCTCGGAGGTGTAGTCGGATCCATCATTTGACTCCTCTACCACTTCAGGGCAGGGACAAGGCAGGGGACGGCTTATGTTGATACAGCTCTGAGCACAATGGGAGCCCCAGCTGAAAACAAGTTTCAGAGGCTACTTCATTGTATATCCTAAACGATTGGGATAATATAAACATGTACACAAACCTTGTGCCAGTCTTCCCTCTCTCTTGTGTAGCTCTCTCTTTGCCTCCTGTTTTCCCTCTTTGTTTTAATGAGGCTGCAGTTCTGCAATGTTGTAACTCGGATCATCTCAGCTCTCTGGCTTTCAGCCAGCCTGGGAAGGAGTTGTGATGGGAGATCTGACAGGGCACGGGGCTGCAGCAGAGGGGTGGGCAGGGGAACGGGGGGCAGCTCCTTAAGCTGCTTACAAGCAGCATGCAGTAAACTCCTGGTGTGAGATTTGTGTCTGACGGCTCGAGGAAGATTAAATGTGGGCCTCAGATCTTGGCCCAGTAAAACTTAACATCTCTTTTTATCTTCAAAGCACTTCATAAATGTCAACAATTTCACCCTTATAATACCACCCCAAGCTGGGTGGGGAAGTTAAAGGCTTGGTGGGGGCAGAGCTGAAGGAGATGGGCACTTGTAATTCAGGCTAGTTTCTAAAGCATTTAGTTCCCCCTGAAATGCCTCAGCATGAGTCAGATTTTCAGATGGGCGCTGAACACAGCTCCAGACCTGCAATGGGGCTTCAGCAGTGCCTCCTTTCCTCTGCTGGAAGATGACTTCTGGGGCTATGCTGTCTCCAGCTCAGATTTGCACAAGGAGACAGCATTGACACCTCTCACAGGGGCTGCTTGTCCCTTCTCAGGGACAACTCCTAAGGCTTTTTTTCCTGTAGTCTTCCCTGGTTCTCAAACTGGGAACCCCCTGCCCTTCCTCTGAGAGGCACTGACCCCACCAGCCAAGCACTTCCCTGTGCTGAGTTTTATTGTGCAAGTGCAGTGCTGACACCAAAAACCCCTCGCAGCATGAAAAATGTGCCCTCTGGCCTCTGGCTCACCCTGCCCTTGTCATCCAAGCGTTTCCTCTCCAACACTCGTCAAGCTGTTGCACCAGCAAAGCAGAACCTCATTGTTTCTCCCAGTTTCCTGCAGCCTGTCTGCCTTCATGCACAAAATGGGCTGTCACGCGCAGCAGCCAGGTACACAAAAGGGCCCACGCTGTTCACGGCGGCTGTGTTCCCACCTCCCTCCCCTCGGTCAGCTAACAGGACACCAGCAACGGGAAAATACTCATGCCAGAAATATCCAAGCCAGGGCAACAATTGCTTTGCAACCCCTTTCCAGGTTGCTTGAACCCCAAGGAGGGGAGAGGAGAGGAGGGGAGGGGAGGGGAGTGGAGAGGAGAGGAGA
>NW_009192731.1:39230-48872 GCF_000690835.1 Fulmarus glacialis
GAGAGGAGAGGAGAGGAGAGGAGAGGAGAGGAGAGGAGAGGAGAGGAGAGGAGGAGAGGCTTTGGATTTTTCTGTCCTGTGCTGCTTGCTGTTTGCTGAGTTGACTCCTGTCTCTTTCAACAACCTATTTTTTGTCAGCATGTCTCCCTGCCACCTATGTGAGTGTGTTTCTACAAGCCCATTTCCTTTCCCAGGCTTCAGGGCTTCCCTTCTCCCCGCAGGCAGGGTGCCCTCCTGCCCACCCCTGCCGAGTGCCGGCGAGTGCTCCCCCAGCCTGCCTCTTGCCAGTGCTCTTCTGGGAGAGCTGCAGGTGGCACAAGGATCAGCTTGCTTTGCTGAAAAAGATGCCGTGTAGCAGAGTCATCCCCTGACACATGCTCCCCGGGATGCTTGCTCGGGCAGCGTGGGATGTCACGCTCTGTTCGCTTTGCACTGAACAGTTTATGGGAGGGACAGCCATGTCTTCCCCTGCCCACGCACCCAGCACGGGGCAGCACGTTCGGAATAAGCCTCTCCGCTCTCAAGTAGCCCACAGGGAAACTTTGCCTTTCCTTAGCAAGAAGAGCAGGATGTGTCTCGCAGTGGCTTTGCTCTTCAGACCAGGGAAAAGACCATGGCCGAGGCTTTTCATCCCTTTGCAGAAAGCAGCTGGAGACCTGCGGGCCTGGAGGTGCTGTCAGAGGCCCAGGCTCGGATAACAGTGTTCTGATCTGAATCAGTGCTTCCTCTTTCAGGATGTAAAAATCTTGCTGGCCGTGCTTAAACAGGGCACCTGTTTTTCTCCCTCGTCCCCAGGCTGACCTAACGGTGGTAAAGCAATTTCTCTTCAACTCAGTAGCAAGACTCCTTCCCCACAGTGCACAGCTTGGCGGCTGCTCACCGGTGCCGAGTCCAGGATTTTGGCCTTTGGGAATGATAATCATTTCCAAATTATTTTCCATTTTGCGGAGTGCATCCTGAGCGCGGAGCCTGGCTCAAGGCTCCTCACGTAACACCTGGGGCCATTATTTCCTCCCATGCTCCCCGACATCCCAAGAGCCCCCTCCAAACAAAACCCCAGACAAACAGCCAGGGAGGCTTTTCAAGAGCCTGTGTGTGCTCTGAAGTGGAAACTACTTGTCGTCTGCAGTTCCCAGGGGGTCAGGGCGTGAGAGCTTTTGCACTAAAGAGGAGAGTAAGCTGGGGCACGCAAGGGGCTGTTGGCCCTTCCCAGAAAAGAAAGAAAGGAAGACATCATCAGGAGCTGCGCCTCAGTGGGACAGTGCAGGTGGGACGGGATTTGGGAATATTGCAGTACGGGCACAGGTACTAAGCAGGAGGGGAGAGATACTGCCAAGCATCAGAGCTTCGGTAGCAAAGCATGGATCCAGCAACCTGAGAGGCTCCCATATTTTTTGGGTGGCATACAGTGACCGTGCTGCAGATTTGGGAGGGGTGAGACTGCCTGGGGAGAGACCTGCCTTCCCTCCATGGTGAGACCAGGAAAACAGCGTCAGGAGGAAGGGTCTCCCTCCCCTTGCAGGGATCTCAATGCTGCTCTTGAGCAACCACCTACAGACAGCTGTGCTTGCTCTGCTGAGGCACCAGCTTAATTGGTGAACTGGTTGTTTATCTTTAAAAATACACAGTTGCCCTTCCTGTCCAGCCTTATGTCAAGGAACGCAACGGCTCTGATCTGACCCAAAACACTTTTCCCCTTCCAGATTATCAACAAAAAACCCTCCCCTCGCAGTTCCTCACTCTCCGCCTGGCTTGGTGTGGTACTTCATCCTGGCAAGCCAAAGTAAAGTCAGCTGTGCTGCTTCACAGGGAAAAAAATTTGCTGGCTTGCCTCATGGTGCTACACCCAGGCATCACTGAGAGCTCTGCCGATGCCTGTCATGATGGCTCTGCTTTCATTCAGCCCACGACTCAGGGTCAGATTTTCAGAAATGCTTAAAGGTTGTGATTTACAGATAAGAAGTGCAGGTTTTCTTGAAAATCCCCTAGGCACCTGCTCTAAACCCTTAGGTTTCTAAATGCATTTGAAAATCTTGGCCCAGAGATGTTTAAACAGCAGCAGCAGGGCCCCCTCCTCTAACTAGCTTCCAGGCGTTTCTCAGAGTCACCCTTGGCAGCTCCCAAATGGACTCAAATGCATTGCTGGGGCTCAGATTTTTTAAGGAAACAAAACAGCAGCTGAGAACATCAGTCACAGCAAAGATTGTTCTGGCAACACAGAGAGGGGGTTAGGTCATGTGCAAATGGCACATGTGCAATTACTCCTTTAGTTACAGGCTGAAATTTGTGTATCTATCTCACACAAAAAGGACTTTTTTTTCCCCCTGACTAAGTATTTTAAGAGCTTTTCAGTTGAAACAGGAGAAGGGGAGCTGATGTGAAGGGGTTATCATCATGTAATGAAGTGGCAGTCCTGTCATGTGTCACACGTCTCATGTGAGAGGGTGGGGAAAAGAAGAGGAACACAGCAAAAAAAGTCTCCAGCAGGAGACCACGTCCCCAAACACAGCCAGGCAATCGTGTGTGTGCACATGTATATATGCTTATGCGTAAAACACTGGCAGGATCCAGCTGTGCTTACCATTCCTCCCAGAGATACTATTACAGCAGCGCTTCTAACCAGGAAAACCCTATGGCTTTAAGCCAACGGAGAGACAGGCGGTAATGGAAGTCAAGCAGGGGGAGTGGGATCCCTTAACACCAGAGCAAAGGGAGAAAAAGGAGTTTTGCTTTCCTGTGTCTTTGCAGAAAGGTTGGCCTTGCACAATGCAATGCAATGAGGTTTTGCACCTCTTTTCTTTTTCTTCTCAGTTTTGCTAGGACAATGGCAGGATCCAGACCACACTATGTTTACAGAAACGTCCATTACATAGCCCGTCGTGCCACCAGGGTGACCAGTAAAACTGCTGATCCATCGCTTCTCCTGTGTGAGGCTGATGCCTATACACTGCCACCAAGATTTTCACAGACAGCCAGACCACTGCAAGGAGGCAGACTATGCTGCAAGTTCGCTGCATCACCACATCTCTGCTTCTTGGACAGAGCTATGGGCTCGGCACGTTGTGGGACTGCTGATAAAGACACGTGTTTTCCTGGGAAAAATATCCAGGCCAGAGTGTCCTTGAGAGTTCTGCTGCAGCCCCTCTGCCCCCAGGTCCCACCATCGCCCTATGTGACGGGCTCAGCGCTGCTGCTTTGCCTGGCTCTTGCCCACTCACAGCTTGATAGCGGCATGGAGGGGTGGGCAGGCTCATGCCCCCCACCTCCCTCAAGGTGTTCATTTCTGGGAGGCTGCAGTTGCAGCCGACCTCATGAGCTGGCCCTTGGCCAACACCACGGCTTCAGTGAGATCACTGCCTCAGCGGGACCAGAATAAAGTGGCTGGCAGAGAAGCATAGAAAACTGTAAGATTTGCTTCCAAGAATAATCTCCTTTTATTCCTTTTTTTTTTCCTTTTTAACAGAAGTATATTAATGGCAAATATCGATTAAACTATTGTAGCCTATATGAGCCAAATATACACCAGAAATCTGCGTCTCAAGACTATTCCTAGCAAATGCTACTTCTCTCTCACCATTCATTAAAGCTACACATCAATGTCCCTGCATTGTCTTGCTGCTACTCAGGTGAGGACTCTGTCTTTCTCTCCCAGAGCACCCAGAGGCACAGTGTGGCACAAGATCAGGCCCATGGGAAGTGCGAGAGGCAGGGAGGGAGCAGGGAAACAGGGTATGTTTCCAAACCTCACAGGAACCGCTGCATGGAAAATGCATCTCTTCCAGTCTTGGCAGGGTAAGGACAAAGGAACTGAATTGTTAGAAGAGTGTAAGAAAAAAAAGTCCGTATAAAATCAGTGCTGTGTCATGGAACCTCCTTAGGATGAGCTTTCCGTTTCACTTCTTAATTATTTATTTTTCACTACTCAGGTTTCATTTATGTTTTACACCCTCTGCATGGCCCCAGCGGTACCACTGCCCTTCCTGCTGCACGGATCTCGCTTCCAGCACCCACAGACCTATAGCCTTGCCCACTCTGGGAGCCACCTGCCTCTGCGGCCCCATGCATGCACAGGGCTACTAGGAAGTACCGCTAGCTAGCAGGCACCCCATGGAGCCACCAAATCCCCCATCAGGGGCATGGGAACTGAGTCAAGTAGGGACCCAGGACAAGCCCAGGTCCAAGTGTCTAATAGGCAGAATAGTGGCTCAGCAAGTATCTGATGTGCATAACTCAATAAACGGGACGTAAATCCGCTGTTTGGATAATGACGGCTCCTCCTTATGGTCTCAGACAAAACACGACTGAAACCTCACAGAATCAAATTACTGTCTAGTTTTTCTAGTGTGCAGCTACAAAAAGATCCGAGATTGCTGAAGGCTGGAAGGACACAGTACTGCAGCCCATAACTCCCTGAACTAGGAGTTACAAGTGTTTAGCAAGGATTTCTGCCATGTGAGTCCTGCCAGGAAAACAGGCCCCTTGGGCTGAAAGGTTTCCAAGCATCGGCTTTTAGGCTACAGCTCCCCTGAGACTTCCTATTCAGTAGTACAGCAAAAGGAGGAGTGGTAGGGTCACCAAATGGGTACAAAAGGATGAGAGATGGGGAAAGCACCAGTTCCCCCTCCCGCTCTGCCTGTTTCTGTATTTCACCCTGTGCCTTGAAGGTAGCACAGCCACCTCTCCCTGGACCAGGAGTAACACTCAGGTTTGAGCACCTCTCTCCTTTTAGGGCTTTAAGGTTTAGTCTTAGCTAGTCTGCATGGACGCCCTTAACAGTCATGGGAGAACGATAGGCATTGACTTCTAGAAGTCAATATATGCCACCCATTTTGACAACCTATTTTATGAATATAACCTTGGGTGGGCTGGTGAGAGAACAAACTTCAGAAAATAAGTCCAGGAAGATAAGAGGGCCTCTGTAGGTAAAAGAAGATCAAACATGGGTTATGTCTCTGAGACCTCTACTCAGTTTTTTACTGACCACCAGCAGTGTCATGGGAATGTGAGTATACAGTGACAAAATAAGCTCTATATATTGGACTGTCTTCTTCACCTCCTCTAAAATAAGGAAGAACAGTTAAATGACTGCAAAATCAAATAAACAGCAAGGAAAAGAGAAGAGGTTTCCATTTGTTCTGCTCGCTAGAAGTCCTCCGGACACCTGCTGGGTTAGTGACAGACCAAAATGCTTCCTCTTTGCCTTGGGAAAATGGCATCACACAGAAGAAAAACTTAAGAGAGCAATGTGTGTGGGCTTAGCATTGCCATTACAATCACACTGGAATGTACAGGAGAAGAAAGTCATCAGTAAGTCTAGTTAAGGGGAGAAAGGCAAAATCCAGGCCAATTAGCTTCTGAGGTAGCTCAGAAAATCTGGCAGCTGCACAAGGAAAGCGAAGAAATCAAGAGAAACACCAGACTGTGCTGGATCAGCTGCTAGAAACACAAGCCAGTACGAAAATCTTCCCAATTCTTCTCTAAATAAGACCTTGGGAACGGAGTTAATGTGTATAATATTGAACTAATGTAATAATATTGCTGCTCCTGAGTCTATAGCCAGAGATGACTGGCTGTGCATGGGACCAGAAAAAAGCTGCCATGAGTCCACAGCTGTCACAAGGCAGAGCGTGGACCAGCTCCTGGTCTGCACACTGCCAAGGTGCTCCTGGGAAGAGCTGGCTCAGGAACTGGAGATGAGAAAAGCAAGGCTTTGACTACACAGATGGAGTAATTTCTTGTCACCTGGAAGGTGGCAAGGCAGCAAAAGCTGCTTCCTTAATGTTCCTCCCTGACTTTGGACTCCTAATACTCACTTTATAGCACAGTTTGGCTACATCAAGTTTTGCTCTCACTGGACTGCTGCTGAGTGTAGACACCTAAGCAGAACAGGCCACCTGCCTTTCTTGGTGGCCACATGGTCTGCTCTCCTTTTCATTGTACTTCCTTCACTGGGAGCTTCCCTCTTCTGCACCCTCCTAAGGGTCGGTGGCGCAGGATACTTGGCCTTTCACTCCAACGGGAGGAGCAGCAGCTGCTGTGTCTCACCACCCTCCGTGGGGCTGCACTCCGGGCACTTCTCCTTCAAACCACTCCATGAGGGGCCCAAGTGCAACACAGTGATAGGCTGACTTTGCAGGGGACAAATAAGCTTTTGACTAAGAAAGACAAGTTGAAACAAGGGAAACCAAGGAAGGAAGAGCTGATGGGTGGACAAAACCAGTGAAATACAAAAGAGCAGGAAAAGTTCACATTGCAGTCAGAGGCCACCTGACTTGTGCACCCTTGACCCCATGCTGCCCAGACAAAGGCCATGCCCTGGCATAAGTCACAGCCATCTGAAGGCTGCTATAACTTATTGTGGGCTGCCCATAGTCCCATGAAGCAGCTACAGCAGCTATTACTGCAAAAGAAAAGGAAACCCTGTGAGTGACGTCCCACTGTCAGGCAGAAAGAGCAGGGTAGGAGAGCAGTGCCTGCTCTGTGGCATTATGGGAACCCGTGTGGCATTTCACCATGACTGCAATTCTAATGATGAGCTGTTGTCTGCATCTCAGTCTTAAAAATACTGGATAGCTTCAGCTCCTGAGCTGTTATATCACTTCGAAGGCTCTCACGCTTGCGGGATGCTGGGCTGCAGCATCTAGCCAGAGACAGGTACTTCACACCACTTACCCCAGCATGTCAGCACAAGCGGCGTAAGGAGATATGACTCAGACTGAAATTGAGGTGTTTACCTCAGGGGAAACTGCAAGGAAAAAAAACAGATTTAGAAAGCTTTTAACACCATAAATGAAAGGCGAGCTCACCACAACAGAGCTCAGGGTAAGTGCTGGCTGTGGGAATGTCCCCGGAGGGGAGGATGGCGGGGCAAAGGCAGCGTTTGGAAGGACAGGTGCAGTGTTTCCCCACTAGCCCCACAGCAGGCAGACGCAGGCAGGCTGCAGCTGTGAGCAGACAGCCTCTGATGCCCAGCGGGCCTCCCCCGTCCCAGGGACAAGCGGGGCAAACTGCACCAACAGCTTCTTGGGTGGAGTCGTCGGTTACCGATGATTTCAAAGAAAGTAACTGGGGAAAGCTTTCCTTTTTTCTGCTGTTCCCAGGATATCAAGGACTGCAGAGCTGGAGCCTTACTTGCTGTGATGGTGTTAACTCTGCCCCAGGAGCTGGCCTGTACCTCTGGCTCCAGATAATGGCAGCTCCTTCAAATGATGAGGGGATCTCCTGCAGAGCCCCCACTGATGCTCACCTGCTCCTCACCGCTGGTGTGGAGGTTAAATGCAGAGAGTCTGCCTGTGCCCCCGACCTCTGCTGAATTAGTGCTTTGTATCTTCCCTTTCCCGAGGACTTTCTTTGCTGCCATTGGAAGTGCCATCTCCTTATGAGCACAAACCACTGCTGTGCTTTCCGGAGGAGAGTGACAAGCCGTGACTGGCAGCTCTCGGGGGCCAAGTCTTGTTTCACAGAGGAGAAGCAGACAAGAAAGCAAAGCTATGAGTGATAGCCCAGCCATCAGGCACAAGGAGGAGAGGTCCCTCTGGGCCTCACTTCAAAGAAATAGCTCAGAAAACACCAGAGGAGAGCAGGAGCAGTGACCTCGAAGGTGCCCGGTACCTCTGTGGAGGCAACATTGGTAGGAAGGAGAGGGGAGGATGGCTTGGGAAGAGCTTGGGAAGAGCAGAAAATTTTTCACACTGTATTTAAATGGTACTTGGTGCCTCTGTAGCATTTGAAATGTTCAGGTCTCTGCAAGCTGATAATGAACTTCACACCATTCGTTATTGCAGCCTTTGCCTACAGCTGAACAAACACCATTGCTAGCGGGCTGCATGCAGCTCCTGAGGAAGGTGGTGAGCGGAGCCATGTTGAGCCCAAGGAGATGGCAGCACCTGTGTGGTAACACTGTGCCTAAGCAGTGTGGCAGGTTTCAGGCCTGCCATCCCTGACCTTCCGACATCGGTATCTCTCCTTTTTGGGGAGACTTGAGGCTCGCTCAGGGGAGGCCTGGGATGAACTTAATGCCGCTATAAGTGCCACCGCTTTCTTCCCCACAGCCCAGTGGTTTTGCATCTTCGCTGAGGCTCAAAGCTCCTCAGCAGCTGGGGTAGCCGTCTATGGAGGGCTGGCTGATGACATTCCCTTGTCTGTGCGTGCTTTTATGTGTATATTTATGTGCATCTTCATCCCATAGTGGGTAACATTGAGGTGCCTTTGGCAACCAAGAGAGGGTGAGGGTTCGTACAGATGCTGAGAGAGAAGGAAGCACAAAATTAGACTGAAGAAGGACAGGCAATAGCAATTTTGAAGAAAAACAATAACAATTTTAATAGTAGCTGACATCCTGTTTGGAAAGACAGTAGGAACATTTATCTTTTCTGCCAGAATGGCCAGGTCCTGGTGTATTGATGTTATCTTGAAGTGACAGAAAAGCGTATTAATCTACCTGAAATGAGAATCTGGGCTTTGAGAACAGCACCTGACACCTTCTGAGGGACAGAGTGATTGAAATCAATCACATTTTATAACTCACAGCAGTTTCTGTAGGCAACTCGAAGATCCAACTGCCCCACTACTACCAGTTTTCCCTCAATGGCTGCAGTCCAGCTGTCAGCAGCAGCTCCTCAGCTCAAGTTATCCTTGCAGTAATGGTGGCAAATGAACAAAACCATATGACCCCTCCACACAAATGTCTGACCAGATGTGCAGCAGTGTGAAGAGGCAGAGTTGACTGAAGACTAAACTGAATTTTTTCATCCCAAAGCCAACGCATACAAGCCAAGGTACTGCTGACACATGAAGGGTAAGCTAGAGGAAGGAAAAGAGAAAAGACCGAGATATGCAGGCTGCAAGTGGAGTGGGAAGTGACAGTCTGAACAACACAGCCACGGAGTAATTTTGCCTGGAAGGAGTCTCTGGAGTTCACCTAGTCCAACCCACCTCTCAAAGCAGACCCAATTTCAAAGTGAGAGCAGGTTGCTTAGGGCCTTGACAAGCTGACCTCTGAACACCTCCTCCAGAGATGGAGGTCCAGCCACCTTCAGGGGCAACACGTCCCAGTGATGAACCATTCTCACTGCAATTTTTTTTCCTGATACGTAACCCAAACGTCCCTTGTTGTATCTTGTGAAGGTTGCATCTTGTCCTTTCTGCACCTTGGAGAAGAGTCTGGTTCTCCCTTCTTTATAACCCCCCCATCAGCTAGTGGAATCTTGCAATTATTTCTTCCCTTATCTCCAGGCTGCACAAGCCCATCTCCTTCAGCCTCTCCTCATCTGGTGTATGCTCCAGCCCTCTGATCGTCTTGGAAGTTGTCTGTTGGCCTTGTCCCAAAACTGGACACTACTCCTTATGTGGCCTCACAAGGGCCAAATAGAGAGGCATAATGTCTTCTCCCGACCTGCTAGTATGCTCTTGCTAGTGCAGCCCGGAGTGTGGTTAGTCTTCACCTCTGCCAGGGGGTTCTGCTGGCTGCTGTGCCACCTGTTGCTCACCAGAGTGTTCACCACTTGTGGAAGAAGGGGCAGGCAACTCAAGAAGAGTACAGGGATCTCGTTAGGTCATGCAAAGAGGAAATTAGAAAGGCAAAAGCCCAGCTAGAACGTAATTCGGCCACTGCCATAAAAGACAACAAAAAATGTTTTTACA
>NW_009192732.1:0-1354 GCF_000690835.1 Fulmarus glacialis
CACGGAGCTGGCAGCCGGAGCTTTGGGCTGCTGCGGTGGGCAAGCAAAGCTCCTCGGGGAGAGCATCCCTGGGGGAATGCATGTCCCAGCCTTGGGGAGAGCATCCCTCTGCTTTGGGGACAGCATCCCTGGGCTTTGGGGAGAGCATCCCTTGGGGAATGCGTTGCTCAGCCTTAGGAAGAGCATCCCTTGGCCTCAGGGAGAGCATCCCTGAGCCTTGGGGAGAGCATCCCTTGGGGAAAGCATCCCTGAGCCTCAGGGACAGCATCCCTCTGCCTCGGGGAAAGCGTCCCTCGGGGTACACATCCCTCCACCTCAGGGAAAGCGTCCCTCGGGGTATACATCCCTCTGCCTCGGAGAAGGCATCCCTCGGGGAGAGCATCCCTCGGGGAGAGCATCCCTCGCCGGGGCACTGCCTGCATCCAGCCGGGGCTCAGGAGAAGGTGACCACCTCACCCTGGGGGTAACTGGAAGAGAGGACGTCTTGGCAGGTGTCTGCAATTAAAGACACAAGTATTAAACACACCGTTAGACACTGCTGTCATCGGCTATTTGTGGAGAAATAGGAGAGGAGAGCGAGACTGAGCTGCCAGGGGACCCAAACTTTGCAGGGTGCAGAAAACGGAATAACTACAAAGTGAAATGGCCTTCTCCGGAGGGGTAAAATGCTGCTATTCCATCAGTAAGTCAGGAAAAAATGTTTTCAAAAAGCTTCAGAATGGACCCAGAGATGGAGAGCTGGGAAACGATTCTCCGAGAGAAACCAGCTGGGGAGTCAGGGCGATTTTGAGGGTAAAAATGAAGAGCCAAGGAAAGAAGTCATCCCCACGGCTCTTGACCAAAACTTCCCAAGCCAACCCCAAGCCAGATGTCCCAAAGCCAAGCCTGGTGCATTAATATCCCGCAGTATTTTTTCTTGTTTCTCTCTCTCTCTCCCTCTCATTTGTTATCATTGAATTAATTAACATTGATTGGAGCTCTGAGTCACGACACCGCCTCTACCCATGTGCCAGGACCCGGTTTCCAGGCGAGGGGCCGTCAGACGGGGAGACAGCTCCTGATCACCCGATAAGCCACGGAGCGGCCCTTTCCACCCAGGGATTTTGCTGCAAAACCCAACACCAGCTCCTGACCGTGGCTTTGACCCGGCTTTCCCCCCTGCAGACCGAACACAGCTCCAAAAGCATCTCATTTTCCCCAAAATAAAGGTCTCATCCTCCGTCCAGCATCACTGCGCAGCTTGGGTGAGCAGTGCCCAGAGGCTTTTCAAAACCCCGCATCCCAGAAAAAAACCCTTGGGATTAAAGTTCCTAAATCCCAGGGCTTGCAGGAGAGGTCCCCACCTCCCGAGCTG
>NW_009192732.1:1427-2196 GCF_000690835.1 Fulmarus glacialis
TGAAAAATATCCCCGCTCCTGGCTCAATTACTCCTGCAAGCAGCTAAAAGCTCTCGGCAGGGCTCGTGGCCTGCTAGAAACATTCTCCGTCAGGTCGATTGATTTACCAGGGACGCGACTCGGCTTTTAACTCCCATCTCCTCCTCCCCGTTCAAAGCCATTTTGTGTGCTAGCTCGAGACCTGCTGCCCACATCCTCCAGGGATCTGCCTTGGAAAGCAGCTTCCCAGCCTCGGAAAAAATTAGCACGACTAAAAATAAATAACAACAGCCGAGATTTTGTTGTTGTTGTTGTTTAATCGCTGTCCCTCAGACAAAGCCACCACGAGAAAACCGCTCTCCTGTCTCGGCTTGTCGTTACCGGCTGGATTCCGCACCGCCGGCGGGTCCCAGCCCCTCGCGCCCTCGCAGCCCCTCTGCAGCGTAGGGCTCCTTCCCCAGCCCTTTTTTTTGGGTGCAGATCTGCCACCCAACGGCAGCGGGGTGATGCCCTGCCACCCCCTCCCTGGCACAGCCCGGCCGTGAGCCAGCCCTGAAAATCCCCCGGGTTTGCTGCGGTGCTGCCGGGGCCATCCTCCCCAAATTTCCAGGGATGGTGACTTCTCACAGTCCCACTTTCCCCCTACGAGCATCTCCCCCAACACCCTTAAGTGCTGCCTCCACGGGCTGCCAGCCTCCAGCTGCTCCAGCGCAATGTTTGGGTAGGTCCTACACTAACTCCGCTTCGGTCTGCCAGTGTGCTTGCTTTTTTTTTTTTCATAGAATCATAG
>NW_009192733.1:0-8093 GCF_000690835.1 Fulmarus glacialis
GAACAAGTGCCCTTATTTGGCTTTATTGTACAAAAGACTGTATTTGCATAAACAGGGGAAAGGTTGGTCAGAAGGTTAAGATGAGGCGTCTTGAAGGGAAGCCGGTGGCTTAAATACCCCAAACTCACCGTCTCGCCTGCCTACCAAGTCTGAAAGGAGGAAAAAAAAGCAGGAGTGCGATTTTAACCTTTTTTTTTCCTCTTCCAACAGTGTTTTCAGACGCCGCCGCTACCCAGAGAGCAGGACCTGTGCCGAGAGGAGGAGGGGATCTCTGCAAAGTAAGCTGGGCTTTTTAAAGGCTTTCTCCTTCTTGTTTTGCTTTCCAAGAGCAGCAGAGGCGGCGGCGGTGACCCCGTGCTGGGGAGCGCAGGGGCTCCCACCGCCCCACGCTTTTTCTGCTAGCTGCAGCCTTCTCTTGATACGGGTCGCCGATGGGGATGATGGCGATTTTCTGTGCTTAATTTCTTCCCTGTTTTAGTGACATGGCAAAGGGCAGCAAGTGCTCTCAGGTGGGCTCCCGTGCAGCCCTGCTCTCATGTTCAAGGTTTATCTGTTGCACAAAGTGTTTATCTATGAACAAGCCACGCAGAGATCAAAGATCTTTCTACAAAATGTTAATTAAACGAGTAACAGCATGTTGTTGAGGCTTGAATAAGGAAATGAGGTTTAGCTTTGTTAAGGAAGTGCCTGGTAGAAATATTTACAGTATTCCTCAAATTTTAGTTATTCCTATTTTCCCTGGGGCAAGAGGGCAAACCTGGCTGTTGCCTCAGAGGTTCTGTAAACCGTTTTTCTTGGTCATGTGTAATGTGGGGGTTTGATGTGATCTGGTGTGATGGCGTCGGAGGGGGAGAGGATGTGACTGTGGTGATTCGGTTCCTGCTTCACGGAATAACATACATTATACCACATACCGCCGCGAGTCTTGCAGGAAACAGAAATAAATCTGCCTGTCCCGGCACGGAGAAATATGGTGGTGATGATGGAGGGGGGATGGCTGGTGGGAGAGCAGGCATTGGAAACATCTCGTTTTAGAAATGTGTGACAAAAGAGCTAGCGCTGAGGAAAGGGCGAGACGTAAGTTGGTTAGCAGCCGGAATTAGAGGAGATGTGTGTGCGACAGGGTTTAATCTCTTAATGAGAAAAATATATCCCGGCTGCCTGTGGTGGGGCGAGTTCAGGGACGAGCACGGTGTTGTGCGAGAGCTCGCCCGTGCACCCTGTGTCCTCTGCCTGCTGCCCCTGAGATTTGTCCGAAGGATGCTTGGGAGCCGGGATGAGACCTGTGATCGACAGCCACTGCAAAATGCCCGCGGGGCAGGAGCGAGGACATGGGGACGGGGATGAATTTGTCTCAGATAAGGGCTGGCCGCCAAAGAGCACCCTGCCAGGTTTTTTCCTTCAGTTCTCGAGCCCATTAATAGGCTCTGCTCCCTTGATTAGTTGGTGCCTGTGCGGAGCAGTAATGAGAGCCGGGCTCAAGCCATCAATTCTAGGTCAGTGGTTGTGTGCTGGGGATTTGGGATTGGGCAGGGGGAGGGGAGCCGGAGCTGGACACCTGCCTCCGAAAAGCAACGTGGAGCCTGTCTTAAGGCAGCCCTGCCTGCACCCATCGGGGGGAAAGGCTGCCTGCACCCATCGGGGGGGCTCTGTGCTTCCCCCGTCTGCGAAGTGCCCCAAGGGCCATGTTGCACCCCATTGCCCCGGACATGGTCCGTGCCTGTTAGGAGGCTCATTGCCCGTTTGGGACGTGCTCTCCTGAGAGGATAACATTGCAATAATTACATCCATTAAGGAACCAGAAGAAATAATCGAGTTTTAAAACTGAAAGAGACTTTGCTGTGCTCCTGAGCGGTATCCTTTGCCTCTTGCAGAGCCACTTTCCTCTCTCCCTGGCAGCAGAGATCTCATTTAGCGTCGACTTGTCATCATTTCTGGTGTTTAACCTCTGATCCTTCCCTAAATGTGGGCAGGTGAGGCTAGGCAGTGAAGAGCAGCATGGACCTGGATGTGCTGAACATGTTTGTCATCGCCGGCGGCACCCTGGCCATCCCCATCCTGGCCTTTGTGGCCTCCTTCCTCCTCTGGCCCTCAGCGCTCATCCGCTTCTACTACTGGTGAGTTCATTAGCCCGGCTGCTCTCATTTTAGTGCAGGGGTGGAATTACTGCGGGTCCCCAGCAGGCCCCTGCACCCCCCCACACACACAGGTGCACAAAGAGCTGGTGCGGGCAGGGGTGGGTGTTCCTGCCCGTGATGGCGACAGGAGCAGGGAAGATGGGGTTTTCCAGGCGCATACCGGCTGTGTGTAGCTTTAAGCATCTCTGGGAGAAGAAAATGGCATTTTCTTATTGCTTTTTTGCTGCTGAGGTTTATGCCTGTCACAGCAGCCTCAGCAGGGCTGCTAGACATCTCCGAACCTTTCTGGGTTGTTTCGCCCAAGGACAGGACTGCGGCTGGGAAAAGCATCGCCGTTGCTGCCCATCCCCCAGCCTGGCAGCCCCGGCAGGCTGGTGACCTCCCGCCTCGTCAATGCAGCCGTCGGCGTGGGTGTCCTCGGTTCTGCCGCGGCTCCCCGGGCTCACGTGCTCCCTCCGCTCGGCAGGCAGGGACTTTTCTCTCGCTGGTAGTTACGGACGAGGCTTTTCTCGTTCTCTCCATCTCTTCTGGGCTGGAGCATCAGAGAAGATGGAGTGATGCTTTTCCTTACCCCCTTGCATCCCGTCCTTTCCGCTTAACAGCAGGCAGGCACTACATCCTTCAGTCCTCGTCTGTCCCTGGAAATCAGTGATAAGCACGCTGGCGGCTTTCCTGTCTGGGATTGTTGCGGAGGAAAGCTGGAATCACCTCCCTTCAGAAGCCGGGGCAGCGTCTCTCCGCCTGGCGCGGGCAGCAGCAGGCTGCCCTCACGTGCCGCTGGCAGATGGTGGCTCCTGCAGTTTTGCTCACGGGGTGTTTCCAAATCAAAGTGACCTCCTGTGAGAGAGGAGGACGTTAACCCACCCCAGATGCAGCAGCGTGATGAAGCCTGTTTTTCTAACGGCGCATTTATTAGCAACATTTTAATCACAGCATCTGGGGGCTGACAGAGAGGAGGGAGGATGGGATGAAAACCCCAGCGACTGGATCGGCACGGGAGAGAACTTATTCATGTTGTGCATCACGTGGGGACCTGCAAGGCCAAATGTCACTCTGCAAAGGAGACCAAGCGTTGTGACAGCCTCCTGCCCTGGGGACGTCAGGGTTGGCACCAGAGGCAGGTCCACACAGTACTGGCTTTGTCAGTCAAAGGGGTTTTTTTCCCTCTGGACATATGAGCGGCCGGTGGAAGCCAGGGAGGACCCTGATGGGCTCAGGTTCAGAGGAAGATCAGGGGAGAAACACTGCCATGCCAGAGCAGAGCGAGTGTGATCGGGGCGAAGCCTTCAGAGGGATGTGGGCGGGGGTGGCTGGATGGGGCAAAGGAGGCGAAAGGGGCTGATGCCGCGGAGCTTTGAGGAGCCAGGTTGAGAGGGAGGTAGAGAAGAGCCTGCCTCCTTGTCCTTCGGGGTTGCAAATTAGGGGCTGAGTGAAAATGCACCGTGGGTAGGTGGGTCTGTGTTCAGCTGGGGGAGGGAGCGTGTGAGCAGAGATCAGCAGGGCTGTTTTCTTTTGAAGGGTAAGTAAGTGCCCCCATCTCTCTCCCTTCCAGCATTTCTGGTAGCATTGGCATTTTGTAGGAGTGACTGCGATGCTCTGTGTTTCGTGGGCACCTTGTTTCTTAGGGACAGTGGGTGAGAAGAGCGGGTTTGCCCTTTGCTCTTCCTTTCCTATTTGCTTTTTTCCGAGCTGGCTTTTTTTGGGGCAAAATCGTTGTGTTTCTGCACCGGCAGAGGCAGGAGAGGGGGCAGGCAGCATGCCGTGCTGCCCCCTCCTTTCAGCCCCATGCGGCTCCAGCTTCGCGACACCGCTCCTGGGAGGTCCCCGGGCGGTCCCCAGGGATGCTTCTCCCTTCTCCCACCACTCGCTGCCCCCCTCCTCCTCCTCGCTGCTGGTCTGCGTGTCCTCAGCCGGCGCGGCCAAGGGTCACGCGGGGCCTCCGTCGCCGATGGCCTCGCTCCCTCCCCTGCAGTTAATGCGTGTCCCTGCCGGGCGTGACGTCCAGGGCTGGTCCGCTGACCCCCGCCGCAGAGCCTGCCTGCTCTGCCTGCTCTGCCTGCTCTCCCGCCAGGGGTTAATCAGTTTAGCTGCTGCCACTAAGCGTGTTAACACCTTGCGAGGGATCAGTTCAGCTTTGCACAGATTATTTTGCCTTCTGCTGAATTGATCCATCAGGATCAGTTGCTAAAAATGTTATCATCTTCCCCATCGGTAGTTTACACCGGTGCCTTTGAGGCGAGGACTCTTAAGACACTTATTCAGGGAGAAATTCACCTCTCCTTGTAGGACCAGCACAGAGCCGAGATGCTGCTTAAGTCCCACTAACTCCCTCCAAAAAGGGATTATGCTAAAAGAGGATTGCACTATGCATAAGCTTTGAGTGGGCAGAGAGCTAGGACAGCCCAGCAGTGTTGGTGACCTTGCTCTTGTGTCTCAAATAAATTCTGATATCACGTATAAAAGTATTTGCCGGTATCTTGGCCATCAGGAGTAGCCCGCTAGTTGTCCTGACAAGGGTTACGTCTGAGTGTAGGGGAAATGCAGAGAAAGCATGCCTGCTCTTCCGTCTTGGACTGCACGTACACATCATGTGTCCAAAGTGTCACCGATAATCTCTGCCCAGGTCCCCTCTGGCCGGCAGTTTCACTGCATCCTCTTTGAGCAGGCTGCAAGCGTGCGCTGGCAGGAGCTGTCTGCCTTCTTGCTTTCAGAGGAATAACCCAGGTTTCCTTGGGGTTAGCCCAGTATCTTCTGAGGTGTTTGACTCTGGGTAAGGATGGTCCTCTCCAGTCCTTTGCGTGTGTGTAAACACGTTTTTAAAGATCGTCTAGTTGGCATATGGGAAGCGGGTTTCTGTGGTGCTCCTGGTGAGCTGGTTGTTTTGGCTGGGATCGATATGCTTGTCCATGGAGTGATGTTGTCCCATGGCTGCAGGGCTGCAAGGCTGGGCCCAGATAAACCCGTGACAGACCCACCTTACCAAGTGCCTCCCTTGGCCTGCCCGTCCTGCACGCTGTCTTGCCATGTGTTCTGCCTTCCTCTCTTGAGCCTCTCTCCTGATACCAACGTTTGGGTGTTTTCAGTCTTAGAGTTGCTATTTTGGCCCATTTCCGTTGCCAAATTAGTTATTTGTGGTCTTTCTTGAAGTTTTTAACAAACAGTGTCTCCACCAGCCATCTGCAGCGCAGGCATGAACAGCCAGCCACCAGTAGCACACGTGTAAGGGATCACACGTAAGCACAGGGTCTGGTCCGGGGACGGGATGCTCAGGGTTAGTCCCAGTTAGGACCGTGACAGCGCCGGTGTGAGCCCAACCTAACTGGCCTTAGCAAATCTGCGGCTGAGTTTGGACCTGTCACCTGGCTTATATTGCCACTGGGCCCTGGTCTCGCCTCGCTCACTGGTGGTGTTTTCTTCTTATTTCCAGGTACTGGCGCCGAGCCTTGGGTATGCAGGTCAGATATGCAAACTATGACGACTATCAGTTTTGTTATTCCTATAGAGGGAGACCTGGATACCGACCATCCATCCTGATGTTACATGGGTTCTCAGCCCACAAAGACATGTGGCTGTCTATAGTCAAGGTGGGACTCCATTTCTATCGTGTTGCTACTTAGTGAGAGTCAATGGTCCTGGGCTTGAGGGTGGTGTGGGGACCCAACTTGCATGCCCGGGATGTGATGATTGCTGTAATGTGCTAGAAATACCCTCCTTAGCTCTGTGCTTGCTGCTTGTTGGATCCCTTTCATCCCCATGACATGCAGAGCTGCAGGGGAAGAGCAGTACGTACCTGTCTCCTCCATGGGCAGCAAGACTTGACCATGGTTTCTCATCATGTCATCCTTGGTACATGAGCTGACTTATTCTGGTGCGCAAGTAACCAAGGACTGCTAGGAGGAGAGTGACCTCCCTGCTCCCACCTATGGTCACCAGTTTCCATCCCTGGGCTTCACAGTGGTTCCCCTGCACCGTAACAACCCCTGGTTTGTTTCTGCAGTTCCTGCCGAAGAACCTGCACTTGGTGTGCGTTGACATGCCCGGGCACGAGGGCACGACCCGCTCAGCCTTGGATGATTACTCCATTAGTGGACAAGCTAAGAGAATACACCAGGTAACACCCCAGCATCGCATCCCCTCTGCAGAGGGATGCAGGGATGTGAGGGATGTGGGGACACGAGGGATGCTAAGCCCCATAAGCCCTCCCTCGTGCGGCCCTGCTCCCTCCCTTCCCAGGCAGCCAGAGCCACCGACCTCAAGCTTTTGAGTTGAATTTCTCTAATGACCCCACGCCGTTGCTTCCTCTCCCCTCACAACGCTCCTTCTGCTCCCCTGCCAGTTTGTGGAGTGCATCAAGCTGAACAGAAGGCCCTTTCATCTGGTTGGCACTTCTATGGGGGGAAACGTTGCCGGCGTCTATGCTGCTCAGTACCCAGAAGACATTTGCAGCCTGACTCTCATCTGTCCTGCAGGTGGGCAATGCAGGGGGGGCGAGACGGGGAGAGGGCAAGCAGGAGCCGATGCAAAAGCCCAGAGCAGCACTGGGAGCAAAATAGGCTTTTAGTGCAAAGCATTTTGAAATAATTTGTATGTACAGTCTGAAAATCTCTGGCAGGGCATGGGAGGAAATCACAGCCTTGTCCTGACTGCTCTTCTCCAGGGCTTTGGAGTTTGCCGTGCTGTGCTGTGGTTAGAGCTGGGACTAGGGCAAATGGGACAAGTCCTGCTCTTGGAAGAAAATGTGTTTCCCCTTGGGGTGGCAGCTGTTTTATGTGGCCCATCCATAGCCTCTCGGTTCTGGAGGGGGAACCCAGGCAGCAATGGGAAAAGCCTCCCCAGTCTGGCCGCTTGAGAGCCCCAGTGTGCCAGAGGGCTGGAGCTTCGGGAGCTGGAGAGCTCCATCCTCCCACGTTTGGGTGCTCCAAGCGGGAAGAGCACTTCAGGGCTGGGCGCAGGTCAGCAGGGTGTCCCTGTGCCCATGCAGCACCCCTCCATCCCCACCGTCCCCTTGGCCAGGGGGCTCGGCGAAGCCTGGGCACGACACGCGGCAGGAGGCACAGGGGTTTGGCAGGGAGCTTCTCTGCCGGGAGGGCTTTGGGAGCTGCTCTGCCGGGAGGGCTTTGCTGCATCCCAGTTGTTATAGCAGCTCCTTCCCCCTCCCACGCAAGGAAAGCAGCTCCCAGATAAGAAATAAGTAATGAAGCAAAGCGGACGTTACCTAGCTACCAGGCTCTGGGGGCGGCAAGGTTCCCCCTCCTCTCCGGGAGAGGTGTCGCCTGACTCTCTGGGCGTTTCTGGATGTGGGGGCTGCAGAGAGGGTTGGGGTTAAGCTGCCGGTGGACTTTTCCCCGCAGTGGTGCAGGCAGATGGGGCTGCTGAAATTTTCTGTCTGACCCTTTTCTGTGGCATGCTGGTTCACGGGCATCCACTGTCCACATGAAAATAAACATATAGTTTTTGCCAAAGTATTCATGCCTGTCTACAGGGAATACACCTCGTGTTGTGTCAGCCCGCGGGGCTCGGTGGTGTCAAGCCCTGGAGCAGGAGGAGCCTGGGGTATCTCTGGGGGCATATTAAGGTTGCTGTGTATACAGATTTTATTCTCCCCCTCTATTTTACATTTTATTTTTTAATGATTGAGCAAGCGGGAGGTCAGAGGCAGGGATGATGGAGGTCAATACAGCTATGTTCTCTTGCTGTGGCTCTTGAAGTCTCGTCCGGGTTTTAGCTTGTGCCCCCCTTCTCATTCGACCCAGGCCTGCCGAGTACCACTGACAGCAAGTTTATTAAGCAGCTCCGGGAGCTGCAAGACTCCAAACGCATCGACAGGATCCCTTTAATTCCCTCGACTCCTGAGGAGATGGCAGAGATGCTGAAGCTTTGCTCCTACGTTCGCTTCAAGGTGCCGCAGCAGGTGAGGATCCGGGCTGGCTGCGGCGGCCGGGAAAGGGGGGGCTC
>NW_009192733.1:8195-8498 GCF_000690835.1 Fulmarus glacialis
CAGAGCCGGTGCTGCCATCCCTCCATCACCCAGGCAGGACACCCCCGGCCCCACTCCCAGCACCTTTCCAGCACTTTCCCTTCAAACCCACTTTTCGCAGCTCCCTCCGGCAGTGCCCGCAGTGCCCGCTGAAATTCCTCCTCTCGTGAGGTCTCTGGCAGCAGGCTGGGATGTCAAAGGGTTTTTTAGTAAACATGGCTGGCAGGAAGCATTAAATAACTAACTAAGGCGGCTGTTGTCCGGCTTGGAGGGGGATTGTTTGCTGCTTTTTAAGCAAAAGCAATGGAAATGTTAATCACCTCA
>NW_009192733.1:8554-8765 GCF_000690835.1 Fulmarus glacialis
AGTCTGGGATGAGTAGATTGGAGAGTAAGAAAAAAATGTAAAGTAATGCCAAGACCTTTTTTTTTGTTGGCAAAAGAATAAAAGAAAGAAGAAAAGCACAGTCATGGCTGAGGCGGCCTGCTGGCCATGGATAGCTGGCCTGGGGGAGAAATTCAGGTTTGCATCATAAAAGACAAAAATACTTGTTGCTGAAATACACGTTACTTAAGTG
>NW_009192734.1:0-1894 GCF_000690835.1 Fulmarus glacialis
CGGGCAGCCCAGCGCCCTGCCCTGCGGCCCCGGCTAATCGGGAGGGATGGGGAGCAGCTCCGGGCAGATGGGGATGGCAGATAAAAACACCTGAGTGTTGACCCAAAGGTGACTTTGCCTCAGGCCTTGCAGAGATTAACTAGAGATGAAAAACCGAAGCTGTGGCAGGGCTTTGCACCTTCCTTCACCTTTTTTTTCCTCCCCTTCCTGCTTCTCCTTTACAGCCTCTGAATCTGTGGGAATTCAGGGATGCAATAGCCCCTTTTACAGACACGGGCTGGGTTAGCAATTCGTGAAGGGCAGAGCCGCTGCATTTTTCTATCCTTACACGTGCCCTGTGGCCGGGGCTACGAGGGGGTTTGTCCCCAGCACTCGACCGGTTCCTCAGGACGTGGCTGTGCTCGGCTTTAAGGCCCGTTCTCCCCCTCGCCTGCTGCTGGCGGGGCACACGCTCGGGCAGGTTTAGGGGAACGTGAGACCTCGGGCCGCCTGCGCGCCCAGCCCCGCAGAGAGACCCGGCGATTCGCTGTTTATCTTGGTCGAATGCTTTACACAAATAATTATTTCCAAGGTAAATATTGTGAAAATCCAGATTATTTGCTCAAGAAATGAAAGAATAACTGTGGGAGCACATCAAAGTGGCGGGGTGATCTTCTCCGCAAGCAAGAGGCTTCCTCCTGGGTTATTGGGAGCCCCAGTGCTTATGCCCTCAGAGCTGGTTTGAGATGGCCAGTGCTGATTTGCAAAATCAACTTCAGACAGAGTTTTTTCCACCCCCAGCTCCGGTGCCCAAATGAGATTTGTGAATTAATTAAAAACCCGACCAACTGCAGGGGGAAAAAACCAATAAAGACACAAAAAGCTGCAAGGCTGAGCCCGTGCCAGCTCGGGGGGAGCCAGGACCCCGCTCGGCCCCCCGGGCACTCGCACCCCTGGAGACTGTAACCCTGCAACCCCCCCTGCGCTCAGCGCTCAGCTCCCTCTGCGGCTGCGGATCTGGCCCCGCGCAGGATGGGTGCAAGGGGCAGGCACCGGGTCGGGGCTGAGGACAGGGATGCAGCCGAGGACCTCGCCGGGGACGTCTCCATCCTCAGGGATTTCCAAGCCTCGATAAATAAGGAGCTGGATTCTCAGCTCGCAGATGGGTAACGTGGCTCTCGGAGGAGCTGCTCCGGCTTCAAAACCTGCCCAGGTCGGTGGGAAGACCCGAGTGATGCCAGCGGGGTCTGGATCAGGCCCTTGTGCGGGGCTGGGCAGAAGCGGGGAGCCGCGTCGGGGCTGGGGCTCGCATGTGATCGCTTCCCTGGCGCGCGGGGGAAAACGAGCTGCGGACCCCGGGGCATGTGAGCTGGAATTTCCATGCACGGCAGACAGGGCCCTTTGTTTTTAAGGTCTCCTCCGACAGTTTATTGTTATTATTATATTAAATCCCTGTAACACTGGACTGGTTTTACTGCACAAAGCAAGATTTGGCAAATGTTGCCTTTCTCTGAAAGTTAAAATAATAGCATTTTTAAAAAAATCAAGTATTTATGAAGCTTTGAAATATTTTACCTTGTAATTTGAATCCATTCTAACTCTTTCCAGTATTTTGTGGGCTTAAAAAATCTTCAGAAATAAAATCAAATGATGTGATAACTGATGCCATGAAAGTACAAAAGAAAATTAATCATCTAGGCCATTAACATCCAGAGATCCGGACTGGGACACACTTAAAGCATACTGGGATCCCCTGTTTATTGTGTCTCGGAGATTTCCAGATCTCACATGTTTGGTTTACAGCGGGAAAAGGGCTTTCCTTTGCTCTCGGCTGGCAGGGTGAGCCCAGCCGGGGCTGCTCCCCTCGCCCCGAACGCTGCACCCGGCCAGCACCCAGCGCGGCGAGGGGCTCCGA
>NW_009192735.1:0-2979 GCF_000690835.1 Fulmarus glacialis
GAACCCTCACGCATTCCTGGCTCCAAGGGAGGAGAGCAGTGGCAGAGGTGTAAGCAAGGTGAAGGGGATCCTAGGGAAGTGCAGGCAGGAGGTGCAGGCAGCAAGGCAGCTCTCCCCAGCCAAAGGTGATGGCTAGGGCCACCTGCCCCCACCAGGTGGGGGTCCGAGGTCAGGATCAAACAGGAGAAAGGACTCCTTTTCCTGTGATCCTGCCCCTGGCAGGCAGATACCACTACAGTTTGAGGACACTCTCTCTAAGTCACTTTAACTAGTTGCTACCATGGTTGTCAGAAGAAATAGTGCTTGGACGTGAACATTTTGCACAAACATGAATAGTAAATTATGGGGGACAATCTGGAAAAAATGGACATAAGGGTAAGGAGCAAGAAGCCAAGCTATTGCATCAGCTATAACCCCAGCAGTGAGAAGAGAATTGGATGCAGCTTGCCACGTAATGCCCAAAGCTGTTATATATTTAACGAAATGATATTTACTGGAAGATAACATTCTTCTACCACCATCTGGATTACTGAAAATAATGTGTAAGTCTCTGAAGATTTATAATTAAGTGATAAAGCAATGTTTTTCTATGAATTAAAGGATGTCTTTGATTCTCCTAGCAATATGATGCCATCCTACCATGACGAGATTTTTAAGCGCTCGTATAATTTTCATTATTATTCTTAATGGAGGATGTGTACAAGCTCTCTGAGAAGAGATATATAGTAATATAGTATTTATAAGCAATGGACAATACTATTGCCTGTAGGAACTAATATTTCTTTAATAGCAGTTGAAATATTTATTGCTAATCAGCTATATATGGCTTTATACTAACTTGAAAGACAAGCCAACTTTGTACAGACACCACTAAAGGTACAAGACAGCTTTCTTGTCATCAGCAAAATGATATACAGCAAACTATTGAATAATTCAACTAGAAATGCTCAGAGATCACCTTTACAAAATATGAAACAGAACCCTGAGTCTTTCTTTGATGTTAAGATTTTACAGAGCAACAATAATGCACTCTGGATGAAGAAGGACATCGCTTTGATAAAATATATGATATTCAGTCCTACATACCTTTTTGGCCATGTAACGCTGCATTCTCTTTACAAGACTTTTTTTTTTTAGTACTATAGACACTTCAGAAGAGTAAAAATGTGATGTGTAATAAAGTTGTGACACACAGAAGAGTAGTAAAAGACTAGTCTGTATTTCCTGGCCCCAGCCAACTGACAGGGTTAAAGAGGTTAATACCCTGACACAGGACACCAGCAGCTACTGTTATATGGGGAAACCTTTTACTTTTTATGTTACTTGTCATAAGAAAAGGCACAGAATATCTTGAAGCTCTTTAAATCAAGCCAAGCATCCTCAAACAAACAACTCAAAAAGATCCAGATCTAATGGAATTATTATTTATTTTTCTGTGTAGTTTACAGCTCAGTGCTGGTTGAAAATAAATTTCTAAAACTACTATAAGATATTCTTGTACATTATACATGATGGTAGCATGTTAGACTTCTGACTTTCTTTTTATGGAGTTTTAGATAGTGGATTTGTTTTCATGTACACACTGAGGAATATGATTGCTTGCATATTCACTTCTTTACTTTTTAATTAACGAAAAAGTTGAAGGAATTTAAAAAATTCTTAAGAAGCTCAGATTTAAATTAATAATAAATAATAAAAATAAACACTTACTTATATTTATGGTCCTAGCTTCCATTGAATTCCATGGAATTTAGGTGAATGAATAATTTCAAATACCTTGAAGGGATTTACATCTCCTTAAGCATAAAAACTCCAAATTATTTACACAGAAAGTAGCTTTCTCTTTTTTCTTTAATGTTATGTAATATTAACTTTGCGTAAAGTTTGAAAGATGCTAGTTACTACAATTTGCTATTTGTATGGAATATTCAGTGAAATTTTCACTGGAAATTATGAGCATTTGGCTTCAGAGACACAGCATTTACAAGGATTCCTTTTCAAAGAGAAATTCCAGCCATTGGTCTGGTAACGATATAGCCTTTATCTCAAAAAAACAGACTAAGAATATTTATGTTTGAGGAAAAGACCTGCCTGTGTAAAAGTACGTTCAGTTTTTCTGTATTCACATTTATAGGATCTTCTGCAAGATATTCTGCAAAATACTATTGGAGCTGGAAATAGAGCCATCAGAGCTGAGCCTGCTTAACCCCTTCTTGCTGCAGAAACATCGTTTAGTATTAAATCCATCCACAGAACTCTAGAAAGGGCTTTTTTTTTTTTAAAGTCAGTCTTAAGGCATCTGTATTAGCTGAAGAAAAACATTTACATTTGAACAGTATTTTATAGAAGGTATTTAGAACTTCTAATTCAGGTTTCTATTTACAAGGGAAAACCTTTTGTCTAATATGCTAAGATGATATGAACTTCTAATGCATGTTCTTGCACATAATTTATACTTAAGTGCAAGCCTTCATATTATGACTGACTGCTATGTGAGTGACAACAGGTTGTTCCATACACAAATACGGCATAATGCCTCCCAGAGGGCTGTACCGTTACCTATACATCAGCTGAACGTGATCACCTAATCCTGCCGCGACACTATCACGCTTACCAAAGAGACCCTCGTGACAAGGAGGATAACCACCTCTCTGGTAATTTAACTATTCATGAGCTACATTGTTTCTTTCTCCAATAATAAAGCAATAATTGCCATTGTTTCATCCTTAACTGGGTTTCCATAAGGGCTTGGGAGAAAATCTCTAAGGAGTAAAATTACAAAGAATCCAACCCAAAATTGCAAAGAATTGCAAAGAAAGCGTCCCTGCCAGGAGCCAGGGCTAACTTGGCCTGGATATACCAGTATTTACAAACCCAACCCATTAGGGCTAGATTCAAAAGCCAGCTGGGAAGCGGGGGCAGCTCAGGGAACCCCGAGCTGTCCAGCAAGGGCAGGCCGCGCCCCGGAAGGCCGCTCCG
>NW_009192736.1:0-1500 GCF_000690835.1 Fulmarus glacialis
AGGTATTTAAGGCCAGGGTTGCTATTACCAGTTGGGAAGGGCTGCGTTAATGAGACAATACTGCAGCAGCACGGGGAGGGGGGAAGCGATGCTCGGGAGCACGCGCGAGGGGAATGAGCTGTTTCGGAGAGGCTTCGGGGCTCCGCTTCGCTTGCCTGCTGGTGCCGCTAATGACAGTGAAGTGCTTCCTCTCCTGGCGGCATCCAGGATTTGGGAGCCAGGGCTTATGACACCTTAAAAAAAATAATAGTAACTTTGAAAGACTTTGGCTGTTTTGTTATTTGCTGCCCGGTTTGCTGTTGAGGACTTTAGCATCCTTGCATATGCTAGCAATTTTCTTTTTAAAAAGAAAGAAAAGCTGAGTTTCTCAGGAAGCCCTGCTCCAGCAGCTGGGGATTTTGGCGAAGCCAACAAAATCCCAGCAAGCGTCATTCCCCCGAGGGTGGGGTGAATTCAAGGGGTGCTTGTGTGAGCCCCCCTCGGGAAGGCAGCTCCGGGAAGGAGGAGCAGGGCAGGGCAGAGGCAACCCAGGTTTCCAAAGCCACGTGAGATCCATCCGTGGCTCAGAGATGCCACGTGTGAATTCGCAGACTTAACCCGCCCTCCTCCTTCCCCATTTCTGCACATATATTTTTATCTCGTAATTACAGGCTGCCGTATGTATAGGGGCATTTAAAACACATGGAGCTGACCCTGCAAACCTTTTCCAGGGCAGGGAGGGTTTGCCGAGTTCAGGGCCCGTGTTATTGACAGTGATGATTGAAAATAATCCTCTAAGTCAGTATTAGGGTCAGGCCTTTATTTAGGCGCCAGAGACGTCTCCTTTTCAATGCCATAGGCTGTAATAGCTCCTTTATAAAGTAAATGCATAGGGACTGTTAAGTCACTGGATTATAAGGCTGTCACCCACGCATACTGACTCTGCTTAGTCTAAACCTTTCTGAAACTTTCATTAAAAAATGAATATAAACGTTCAACGCGTCTGTAACCCAGCCAACCGAGCTGTTTAAAACACAGCTTTGCCGCAGCGCAATGCCACCGGGCACCCCGGGGCCCAGCCAGCACCGTGGGACCCCCGAGCATCCTCCGGCTGGTTTTGACCCAAGGTGGGTCAGTGTCCAGGGACAGCAATGACAAAAGTTCAAAGCCAGCTGGCCTTTAAAGTACTTTTAATTACATAGATGTGAACAAATCCAAAAGTATTACCAGAGGTCCAGGCAGCAGCTTTAAAGCCGTTGTATCGGTCTAAAACTCTGGGCTCTGAATTTGAATCTAGAGCAATGTTTTTTTTCTCGGGGTGAGCAGGAGCAAAAGCCTTGGCTCCCAGGGCGATGCTTTTGGAGTGGCTTTGCAGAGCAGGTCCCCTTTGGTCGTCCCCTGCGAGCAGAGAGGAGGTGGAGGCTGTTCCCAGGGAGGTGGTGTTGCAGCGGTGGGAGCAGAGCCGCTCCGGCCGCCCTGGGGGAGCGCAGCCGAGGACCGCGGCAGGTCCCGGGGCGTCCC
>NW_009192737.1:0-787 GCF_000690835.1 Fulmarus glacialis
CGCTTCCCCGGTCGCCCCCGCCCCGAAAGGGCCGCCGTGCCCCAGCAGGCATGAGGGAGCTCGAGGGTTTTTAATTACACTCCTTCCCTTTGCTCCCTTCATTTTTCTGCACCCTTTGCAGCGAGACACACTTGGAATCAGAGTGGTTGTGACATTTTGGTGGCAGCTTATTGTGCGGGACACTTAAAGTTTAAAAAACAAGACCCATAGAAGTTGAGGGGCTTAAAGCCCTTTGTGGGGCAAGACATAGAGTTTTGATTCTGGACAATGGTGTTTCTCAAATTTCTTCCAAAAACCTGCACCCCATCTGTGATCTCAATGAAATCGCTTTTCTCTCTCCCTTCAATTCATTTGGCAAAGGCGAAGCAGATGCATGGGACGGGGTCTGAATTTTAATTATTAGGTTTTACCTGAAACAAAACAGCAAATCCTTTTTACCATGTGTTTGAAGTTAGGAGACGGGTAGAGGAATATAAAATATAATTAAAAAGCTCTCGGATCGTTAGGGAGCTGACAAGAGCCTTCTTAATGAACCTCTCGGAGCGCCCTGTAGTAAATTAGCAGAGCGGAGCTTTCCTGAGTCATTCTTAACTGCTGCCTCCTCTTTACCTGCGTGCGTGTGTGTGAGCGTGTTTCCACGCCGCAGTCCCACGGCTGCAGGAGAGGCTGCGGCACACGCGTGTTTTCCTGTGCCACGGAAAGCGCCGTTGACACGCCGGCTCCCAGCGGAGCCTTCGCTGCCCCGCAGCCACCTGCGAGGTGACGGGGAGAGGAGGGGAGCGGGGGG
>NW_009192738.1:0-204 GCF_000690835.1 Fulmarus glacialis
GAGGGTCTCGGAGCGCGGCACGGGGGCATTTAAAAGAAAACAACGCCGGTAGAAAGAGCGATCGCGTTATGTCGGTGAAGTACCCCCCGCTAAGAGAGCGTTGTCCCCTCAGCCCGCGAAGAGCCGGTCCCTACCTGAGGTGCCTTCAAGTCCCCTCATAGGCGCTGGCGGGCCCGCCCGGGGATAGTTCCGGCGCAAGGAGGG
>NW_009192738.1:235-2326 GCF_000690835.1 Fulmarus glacialis
GGTCTCGTCCCCGATGAAGTGACAGAGCGGGGCGGGGGAAAAAAAAAGTTTACTTTTGTTTTTCAAAATGCGGAGGTGTCGGGATATGAAACACAGGGTGGAAAGTGGGAAACCATAGCCTGGGTCCTCCGAGGTTCTTCGTGAGATGAAAAGCGTGAGCAGCCGGGTGCACGGCTGCAGGAGAGCGGAGCAGCCTGCTTCACCGTGGTTACAAACACCAAGGGGATGGACTCTTTTGTTTCCAAGCGGGTGTTGAGAGAGAAACAGTACGGTATTTCCAAAGCTGAGGGGGTAGAAAAAAGACCACGGATGAAAAAATAGTATTTCTCCATCACCCTTTGATCTTAGGAGCTGGAAGACACTACATGATACTATCAAAAATACATATTTTTAAGGATAGAAAACTGTCTCAATGACACAGAGTTTTTATTTAAACACTCTGCATGACTTATTAGTAAGCCCTGCCCTTTAGATAAAGCTAGCAAAGGAAGTCTCAAACCGTCTTAATTGTCAAATAATTTTGATGAAATTATCACAACTGAGGGAACAAGCTGGTACACCACATAGTCCAGAATGCTTTCCTGTGCTGCTTTTTTTTTTATTCAGAAGTCAATCATCGTACAAACAAGTGTATAGTATAAGATGTTGTACTGCTGTGGTCCTTGATTAAATTAGAGCGACCCGTTTCACAGAGCTCACCATTACTGGTTCCCTGTCACTGAGCCTGCTGAAGAGAGTTGCCTATTGTGAATGTGTCATTGCAGGAACAGCCAGCTGGCATGTCAGCATTTCCATTGCAAACCTATTTTTGAAAGGTCTGTAACTCAACCACGGAAGACAAATGTTTTGGACTGAAACGGGGAGTGTGTACCAGGAAAATAAAAAGTATGCAAGAAAATGTAGGACCAAAGTTACCAGTACTTACTATCGAGAGAGAATTTACATTTTAAATATAGAAGTTTAGGCTAGGTCACATTATTTTTGTTATAGTAGGATTGTGTGAATATGGAGCTTTTAGAGCAATTAAGCAACAGGAGACGAAGGGACAAGCCCCAGCTTCATGGGCCTTTGGGTCACACACAGCTGCCTCCCCCAGTGCCTCTGCATAACTGGTGTGCATCTACAAGAAGGCAAGTGGCCAAATCTTTTCTGTGAGATTAAATATGTATGTATTTGAGCAGTGCCATGAGGCAGATCTTAATTTAAATATAAAGGAAATCAAGCAAGAAGTGACTTTTTGAAAGTGCTTGAGTGCTCAGCAAGAACTTGTGTCTAAAACTTGTGCCATTTCCCTGCGTCAGAAATTTTTTAATGCTGCTGAGGCTTTTCCTATTTCCTGAAACAATAAGAGATTGCAAACAAGTGTTCTGCATCCACAAGTCCTAACACTACAAGATTTGAGAAGTTCAGAGAAAAGCAATAATCAAATAAGTTAGGATTGCTATTCATTTCTTGTCAAAGACTATAAAAGAGAAATTATGATACATCTAGATATAATAATGACTGAATAAGAAAAAGTAAATTCAGAATTTCTTTTACTCTGGGTCTCACAACCAAAGAAGCAGAAGGTATTCAATAAAAAGGCAACAATATGTCACTGAAATTTAAAACTTAGCAAGATCCCCCCTCCCAAATCATCTTTTGTAGAGAAATAAAACATCAAAAATGTAATAGCAAGTCATTAATTTAGGAAGGCTAAGGCCTCATGTCTTGGGTTTCAAAGGAATATTTAAATATTATATATTTGGATATTTTTTGTACCTTTTCTGAGAGCATCTAATCTAGCCCGTGTCCATGACTGAATGGCTATCAGATCTCACTTGGTGCACAGTTTTCAGCTGATTATTTTTTACATTCCAGTACCTTAATTTGTTTAGCAGGTTCTGCCCATTATGTTCCTCAGCAGGTCACTGTATGATCAGCATGATGTTATAACCACTTTTTCCTCTGTTAGGTGCTTTTATTAGATGAAGGTTTCAAAGAAACCAGTTTCTAAATATTTATTCTCTTCAAAATTAATTCTATGACATGGCAACATTGCTGAGAATGCTCTTTTACGTAGCATAATAGGAAAAGAATTATAATAATATT
>NW_009192739.1:0-1124 GCF_000690835.1 Fulmarus glacialis
TATTTTTATTTTATTTTAATATACAAATTTTCCTTGGTACTGAATAGCAATAAAATTCTCAGAAAGACGATATACATGCAGTTCATTCACTGTGGTTTCCTAAAACTGCCTCATCCTCCCTAGGATGATTTGCAAATAGTAGATGAAAAGAATGCAGAGTGGAGGTGTTAAAAGATAGTGATTTATCCACCCAACTATTAACAAGCTATTTTGCATTCAAGTGATAAAGGAACACTGAAGTTTATTGAAGCTTCTTGTTGTGCTGTTGAGCATGGGAGAAGTACATGGAGAGTGCTTTTCCTGGTTTTCAAATACATATCTTAGTATAGGTCTTCTGATTTCAGCTTGATTATGATATTTGGTGTTTTTCATCTACAAACAGTTACAGGAGACTATCACTTTTCACTGGAAAAGAAAAAGTAAATGTCTAGTCCTCCGAGTTTTCAGGAAGGATTGAAAATACCAATATGATTGCATCTTAAAGACCTGAAAGTGGAAGGCAAATTAAAGTACTCTCTTGTTATTTAAAATCACATTTTTGTTTAATACCATTCTCAGGTTTTTGTGTGCTTGATTCATGGTTTGTGAAGAATTAGGGCTAGCAATCCCAGCTTTCAAAGTGACCCAGGGAACAGATTGCAGTCTATTCCTTTCGATTCTGATTAAGTCTCCCTCTTTTTTTCCAGAAAGAAATCAAATACATGGTGTGGATTTGAGTGGTGCCCTGATGATACATTTCATCTGAATGAGACCACAATATCCTCCAATATTCCATGATAAAATTGGACTAGTATTGACTATCATGACTGGATAAAATTCACTGATAACACTTGAAAAGTTTTCACTCAGATGTCCTGTTCAAATACCAACTAATCTAAACTTGCTTTACCTGGAAGATATGCTGACATAAATGTGAGATAGCAAATTTCAACAAAAGGAATGGTGTTATTTTAGTATAAATCACTTACAATCTGTTTCAGTTCATCTCCAGAGTTAAAATACTTGCTTTTTAGAAGCAGCAAATTGAGAAAATTCTAAAGTTCCATGTCTGAAAACTAATGAAATTCTGCCACTTAGATTCACTTTCTGTTGCTGCAAGTCTTAGAATCATAGAATCATAGAAT